>NC_079400.1:16076337-16286337 GCF_029220125.1 Pseudoliparis swirei
TCTTTCAGTGGATATATTGAATATTTTTGGAATATGTTTTTCCTGGATTGCTTTTTGCAGACGGTCCCTGGGCCTAATCTGATCGCACATTAAGACCAACGTTATTTATCGATCTCGGAGACCGGCTTCTTTTGGTAAAATGAAGGTTGTAAGCTTGTTGTCGACATCACTACGATCACAGAGAGGTGTTTTTTGTGCTTTAACTCCGTTTCGTCAGAGAGCTATTGAGCCGGGAAGTCCGAATCTGTGAATATCTTTCTAACTTTACTGAACTGACTAAAACTGGATGTTCCTAAAGAAGACAGATTCTCTTGATTTTCCACCATATTATGTGTCTCAGGACACAATTTACAAGTTTCATGATATTTTCATGAATACCTGATGCTTTCATCACTTTACTGCCTCAAAGCTGTATGTTCTTGTTTTTATGCGCTTAAACTGATTTCCAGCCTGCACAGAGACTAAAACTGGATGTTCCTAAAGAAGACAGATTCTCTTGATTTTCCACCATATTATGTGTCTCAGGACACAGGAATTACAAGTTTCATGACATTTTCATGAATACCTGATGCTTTCATCACTTTACTGCCTCAAAGCTGTATGTTCTTGTTTTTATGCGCTTAAACTGATTTCCAGCCTGCACAGAGACTAAAACTGGATGTTCCTAAAGAAGACATATTCTCTTGATTTTCCACCATATTATGTGTCTCAGGACACAGGAATTACAAGTTTCATGACATTTTCATGAATACCTGATGCTTTCATCACTTTACTGCCTCGAAGCTGTATGTTCTTGTTTTTATGCGCTTAAACTGATTTCCAGCATGCAAAGAGACAAAAAGTGGATGTTCCTAAAGAAGACAGATTCTCTTGATTTTCCACCATATTATGTGTCTCAGGACACACAATTTACAAGTTTCATGATATTTTCATGAATACCTGATGCTTTCATCACTTTACTGCCTCAAAGCTGTATGTTCTTGTTTTTATGCGCTTAAACTGATTTCCAGCCTGCACAGAGACTAAAACTGGATGTTCCTAAAGAAGACAGATTCTCTTGATTTTCCACCATATTATGTGTCTCAGGACACAGGAATTACAAGTTACATGACATTTTCATGAATACCTGATGCTTTCATCACTTTACTGCCTCAAAGCTGTATGTTCTTGTTTTTATGCGCTTAAACTGATTTCCAGCCTGCACAGAGACTAAAACTGGATGTTCCTAAAGAAGACAGATTCTCTTGATTTTCCACCACATTATGTGTCTCAGGACACAGGAATTACAAGTTACATGACATTTTCATGAATACCTGATGCTTTCATCACTTTACTGCCTCAAAGCTGTATGTTCTTGTTTTTATGCGCTTAAACTGATTTCCAGCCTGCACAGAGACTAAAACTGGATGTTCCTAAAGAAGACAGATTCTCTTGATTTTCCACCACATTATGTGTCTCAGGACACAGGAATTACAAGTTACATGACATTTTCATGAATACCTGATGCTTTCATCACTTTACTGCCTCAAAGCTGTATGTTCTTGTTTTTATGCGCTTAAACTGATTTCCAGCATGCAGAGACAAAAAGTGGATTTTCCTAAAGAATACAGATTCTCTTGATTTTCCACCATATTATGTGTCTCAGGACACAGGAATTACAAGTTTCATGATATTTTCATGAATACCTGATGCTTTCATCACTTTACTGCCTCAAAGCTGTATGTTCTTGTTTTTATGCGCTTAAACTGATTTCCAGCCTGCACAGAGACTAAAAGTGGATGTTCCTAAAGAAGACAGATTCTCTTGATTTTCCACCATATTATGTGTCTCAACACACAATTCACAAGTTTCATGATATTTTCATGAATACCTGATGCTTTCATCACTTTACTGCCTCAAAGCTGTATGTTTTTGTTTTTATGCGCTTAAACTGATTTCCAGCCTGCACAGACACAAAACTGGATGTTCCTAAAGAAGACAGATTCTCTTGATTTCCCACCATATTATGTGTCTCAGGACACAGGAATTACAAGTTTCATGATATTTTCATGAATACCTGATGCTTTCATCACTTTACTGCCTCAAAGCTGTATGTTCTTGTTTTTATGCGCTTAAACTGATTTCCAGCCTTGTTGCTGCTTGTTGCTGCTGCTGCTACTACCTCTGCTCGCCTCTGCTCCTGCTCGCCTCTGCTCCTGCTGTTTGCTCGCTGCTCCTGCTCGCTGCCGCCTGCCGCTCCTATTGCTGCCGCTACAAAGTCATCATGACGGCGCGTGATTCACCAGAAGTCAGATTGTCGAAATGTTGGTGGACCCGGTTGACGCTTCGCCATCATTAGAAGAACGCGGTAGCGGTCGTCCTAGCGGTCGTCCTAGCGGTCGTCCTAGCGGTCGTCCTCGCGGTCGTCCTCGCCGCAAAGACGTCGCGACGGCGCCTCGTTTGGCCCGGCGCGCGACGTGTCGCCTTCGGGCGTAGGAACCGGAGGAACGGAACGAGACGAACGAAAAGGACGAGAAGAACGAGGAGAAGAAGAAGAAGAAGCGCGAGAAAAAGGCGGTAGCTGTCGCGGTCGTCCTCGCGGTCGTCCTCGCGACGGCGCCTCGTTTCGCCGACGGTCGGGTCGTCGACCCGGCGAGCGACGCGTCCCCTTCCGGAGTAGGACCCGGATTAACGGAACGAGATGAACGAGAAGGACGAGGAGAAGAAGAAGAAGAAGCGCGAGAAAAAGGCGGTAGCGGTCGTCCTCGCCGCAAAGACGTGGCGGCGGCGGCGCCTCGTTTCGCCGACGGTCGGGTCGTCGACCCGGCGCGCGACGCGTCCCCTTCGGGAGTAGGACCCGGAGGAACGGAACGATACAAACGAGAACGAGAAGGCTGTAGCGGTGGAGGAGAGGACCGCCGCTCTGCCAAATCCATTGCGACCGCGAGTCGTTTCCCCAGAATTCAGGATGTCGAAATGTTGGTCCGTCAACCGTCAGGAAGAGGAGGAGGAGGAGGAGGAGAAGGAGAAGGAGAAGAAGACGAAGAAGAAGACGAAGAAGAAGTAGAAAAAGTAGAAGTAGACAAAGAAGTAGAAGAAGAAGAAGAGGAAGAAGTAGACGAAGAAGAAGAAGTAGATGAAGAAGTAGATGAAGAAGAAGAAGAAGCAGCAGACGCCACCGCCGCCGCCGCCGCTTCTCGAGGCAAAAGACGGACCTTGCTGTCGAAAAACGGTGAAATATCGTGGTCCTCGACGCCGTACGACAGAGCGGGACGCCCGGCGCCGGGAATCGCCGCGCCCGCCGCCCGGCCCACGGCGTACGCAGTCGCACGCCGGACGCCTCGACGTCCGCATGTTTGTCATGCCGCCGTGGAAAGGATCGTCCTGGAGATGTCCAATCTGTAGGGCTCGCGAAAATACGGCGACGGCTGGAAAGGATGGACGAGACCGACCTGCGCGCCTACATGGGCCTGCTGATCTTGGCGGGCGTGTACAGGTCCCGGGGCGAGGCCCTCTCCAGTCTGTGGGACGCCGAGAGCGGCAGTGTCGTTTTCATGCACGATGCCGCTCAAACGCTTTCACTCAGACCTGAGACTGCTGCGCTTTGACGACCGCGAGACGCGAGGCGAGACTCGCTCGACCGACAAACTCTCGGCCGTGAGGGAGGTCTGGGACGCGTTGGTGGCGCGCCTGCCGCTCCTCTACGACCCGGGCCCCGAAGTGACGGTGGACAAGCAACTGGTTCCCTTCAGAGGTATACCGTTTGGCCGCCGGCTCTGCTTTTGATGATGATGGCGACGGTGGTTGTGGTGGTGGTGGTAATAATAGTAATAATAATAATAATTAAAGCTGCTAGCAGCATTGACCGGGCCCTCGACAATTCACGCACGTCGAGCGTACTTGCCAGTCGTCCGTTCGCTGGACCGAGAAGGTTTGCGACCTTCAGACTGAGCGTCAAAGAGTTAGACGTTTTCTTCTCTGAACGCAATGACATATCAACAAGATCTTCAGTAGTTATGATGACATTGAACCAATAATGGACCCCAGAAATTTTCGGATGAATCGGACAAAGCGTTTTGGAAAAAAGTGAAAAGAATATTTTTTTACAAAATTCAAAATGGCGGAAAATCTAAGTAGGCGCATTTGATGGTCACCATTAACTTATTTGTAGAGCAGGTCCAGGTGAACCTGTATAACAAATTTCAAGTCAATTGGTCATTGTTGAAAAAAAATATGAGCTTTCTACCTCAAGGGAGCGCTAGAGAGACAGTTGTTTATAAACAAATACGAAAACTAAAAAATCATAAATTTTTCACGAGTTCTGATATGTGTGTGAAATTTCACTTGGTTGCGGTCTGAGGTGTGCGGCCAGACGACGTTTGAACACGACAAAGGATAATAATCCTTAGAAAAACAATAGGTTCCTCTACGACGAAGTCTACGAGGACCCTAATAAACGGACCAATAACAATAGGTTCCTCTACGACGAAGTCGACGAGGACCCTAATAACAGCAACAACTCTGCACAGAAACATTACTTTGATTTATCTATATTAGGAACTGTGTTGCATCAAACAATGCAACGATTAAGTGAGAAGGTGATTCTTGCTGTGTACATGAATATTAAACTTCCCGTCGTCACCACTGTCGCTACTCGCTAACATATCCAGGTTTAATTATTAGGGTCCGAGCGACAGACGAAGTCTGACCGAGAGGAACCTATTGAAATTGTTAGGGTTCTTATTATTAGGGTCCGAGCGACAGACGAAGTCTGACCGAGAGGAACCTATTGAAATTGTTAGGGGTATTATTATTAGGGTCCGAGCGACAGACGAAGTCTGACCGAGAGGAACCTATTGAAATTGTTAGGGGTATTATTATTAGGGTCCGAGCGACAGACGAAGTCTGACCGAGAGGAACCTATTGAAATTGTTAGAGGGTCCGAGCGGCAGACGAAGTCTGACCGAGAGGAACCTATTGAAATTGTTAGGGGAATTATTATTATTCCACTTTTTTATTTTTGAACATTGGGCGCATATTGGGGGTATGTATCATATCCCAAAACTCACCAAATTTGGCAAGCTTGTCAGGCTTGGTGAAAATAGCCAGATGACATGGACCTCGAAATTCGGCTTTCAAAAATTGCTCTCTAGCGCCACCTGGAAGTTTGACCGGCGACGCCCCTCACCCAGTTTGTTCAAATGACTAGCTCTTTTTTTCACAAGTCCACTTGGACCTGCTCTACAAAAAAGCCTCTCAGTACCCTAAGCTCCGCCTACTTAAATTTTCCACCATATTTTTTTTGGTGAAAAACACATCAGAGGCGTTTGCTCCGACCTACGGGGTCCAATTCAAACCAATCCTATTGGAGATAATGATTATGGAAGCTACATCATCTAAGATCTATCATCCTTTTTCAAATATATCATTGTGGTAAGGATCTATGGCCCAACGAACATTTTAGGGGCGTGTCCTGTTTTGAAATGCTCATAACTTCAACACTATTGGGAAAAAAATAACAGACTCTCAGGATATGTGCAGAATGGAGCCTGGAACATTCACAGCAAATTTCGTGCAATTTGAACCGTAGGGGGCGCTACAATAATTCACCAAAGTTGGCCGTTTTTGGCGTTTTTTGGCGTTTTTTGCTTGATTTGGCCCTTTTCCACTTTTTCCCCATCGATTATTTCTCCCACAAAACGCCAACAGAATCGGCTAAAAATCAGTTTTATAGAATCTCAAGACTTGAATAATGAACACTGTGAAAAAAAACGGACTTTTCGTCGGTAGAAAATTTACGTTTTTTTACTGCCAATAATTTTTTACTTTCTGTGATTTCTTTATGTTAAAAACTATTGCTTAATCTCATCCAATACTTCCCCAAAAAATCATGTGTGATGCCAGTCAAGGCCTGAACACATTCAAACGAAGAAACAAGCACATTTTTGGAGGAACACCTATTGATCACCTATTGAGAAGTAAAATAACCAAATTTTTCTGCCCAAAATAATGTGAGCTCCTACGGCTGCCTGTAAACCAGCTGGCTCATAGCTCACCATGATAAGTGTTGGTCTGGACACCTGGAGATGCGTGTTCGATTCCAAGACAAGGCAGCTTTTTTTCATCACTTTTTTTTTTTACATTGAATTTACATGACGTGATCTCTACTTCACGTAGGGACACACGACGCATGAACATGTTCACATAGTTAAAGCGCCACCAAGTGGCTCAACTGGACTTCCTTCAGTCCGCCCCAAATTTGTTTGACTAGCCCGTTATTTAGAATGGAATAAGAACTCTCTCTCTCTCTCTTTTTCTCTCTCCTCTCTCTCTCTTTTTCCTTCTCTTCTCTCTCTCTTTTTCTCTCTCTGTCTCCTCTCTCTGTCTCCTCTCTCTTCTCTCTCATCTCTCCTCTCTCTCCCTCTCTCTACTGCCCTCCTCGCTGGTCTGATACGGATCTGTATTGCCCTCTTACGTCATTTTCAAAATGAGCTATATTGATAGATAGCCAAGAGCAGTGGTCCTCAAACTAAGGCCCGCCTCCACATTTGGCCCGGCCCTCTGAACAATACCAGAGAGGCATTGTGATTTTTTTTCAGTCTGGCCACGCAAATCCTAGACAAGCCCGTTATTTAGAATGGAATAAGAACTCTCTCTCTCTCTCTCTCTCTCTCTCTTTTTCTCTCTTCTCTCCTCTCTCTCTTCTTCTCTCTCTCTCTTCTCTCTCTTCCATGACGTGGTCTATACTTCACGTAGGGACACATGACGCATGAATATGTTCATGTAGTTAAAGCGCCACCTAGTGGCTGAACTGGACTTTGTCGAATCCGCCCCAAACTTGTCTCGCTCGTTACAAGTCACGGCCCGAGTCGAGTCCGACCGGCGCGCCCGGGTCCTCGGCGCCGGCTCCCCCGACCGGCGCGGGTGAGCGAGGACCCGTTCGACGCTGCTTGCAGCTTTAATTCTTCTTCTTCTGATTTTTATTTTAGAACATTGGGGGCATATTGGGGGTATGTATCATATCCCAAAACTCACCAAATTTGGCAAGCTTGTCAGGCTTGGTGAAAATAGACGGATGACACCGACCTCGAAATTCGGCTTTCAAAAATTGCTCTCTAGCGCCACCTGGAAGTTGCACCGGCGACGCCCCTCACCCAGTATGGTCAAATGACTAGCTTTTATTTTTCCCAAGTCCACTTGGACCTGCTCTACAAAAAAGCCTCTCAGGACCCTAAGCTCCGCCTACTTAAATGTTCCGCCATATTTTTTTTGGTGAAAAATACATCAGTGGCGTTTGCTCCGACATACGGGGTCCAATTCAAACCAAACCTATTGGAGATAATGATCATGGAAGCTATATCATCTAAGATCTATCATCTTTTTCCAAATATATTATTGTGCTAAGCATCTATGGCCGAACGAACATTTTAGGGGCGTGTCCTGTTTTGTAATGCTCATAACTTCAACACTATTGGGAGAAAAAATTAACAGACTGTCAGGATATGTGCAGAAGGGAGCCTGAAACATTCACAGCAAATTTCGTGCAATTTGAACCGTAGGGGGCGCTACAATAATTCACCAAAGATGGACGTTTTTGGCGTTTTTTGGCGTTTTTCGCTTGATTTGGCCCTTTTCCACTTTTTCCCCATCGATTATTTCTCCCACAAAACGCCAACAGAATCGGCTAAAAATCAGTTTTATAGAATCTCAAGACTTGAATAATGAACACTGTGAAAAAAAACGGACTTTTCGTCGGTAGAAAATTTACACTTTTTTACTGCCAATAATTTTTTACTTTCTGTGATTTCTTTATGTTAAAAACTATTGCTTAAACTCATCCAATACTAGCCCCAAAAAATCATGTGTGATGCCAGTCAAGGCCTGAACACATTCACACGAAGAAACAAGCACATTTCTTGGAGGAACACCTATTGAGAAGTAAAATAACCACATTTTTCTGCCCAAAATAATGTGAGCTCCTACGGCTGCCTGTAAACCAGCTGGCTCATAGCTCACCATGTTAAGTGTTGGTCTGGACACCTGGAGATTTGTGTTCGATTCCAAGACAAGGCAGTTTTTTTTCATCACTTTTTTTTTTTACATTGAATTTACATGACGTGATCTCTACTTCACGTAGGGACACACGACGCATAAATATGTTCACGTAGTTAAAGCGCCACCTAGTGGCTCAACTGGACTTCCTTCAGTCCGCCCCAAATTTGTTTGACTAGCCCGTTATTTAGAATGGAATAAGAACTCTCTCTCTCTCTTTTCTCTCTCTCTCTCTCTCTCTCTCTCTCCTCTCTCCCTCTCTCTACTGCCCTCCTCGCTGGTCTGATACGGATCCGTATTGCCCTCTTACGTCATTTTCAAAATGAGCTATATTGATAGACAGCCAAGAGCAGTGGTCCTCAAACTAAGGCCCGCCTCCACATTTGGCCCGGCCCTCTGAACAATACCAGAGGCATTATGATTTTTTTTCAGTCTGGCCACGCAAATCCTAGACAAGCCCGTTATTTAGAATGGAATAAGAACTCTCTCTCTCTCTTTCTCTCTCTCTCTCTCTCTCTCTCCTCTCTCTTCCATGACGTGGTCTATACTTCACGTAGGGACACATGATGCATGAATATGTTCACGTAGTTAAAGCGCCACCTAGTGGCTGAACTGGACTTTGTCGAATCCGCCCCAAACTTGTCGCGCTCATTACAAGTCACGGCCCGAGTCGAGTCCGACCGGCGCGCCCGGGTCCTCGGCGCCGGCTCCTCGGCGCCGGCTCCCCCGACCGGCGCGGGTAAGCGAGGACCCGTTCGACGCTGCTTGCAGCTTTAATTCCGCATCTTATTTTAGAACATTGGGGGCATATTGGGGGTACGTATCATATCCCAAAACTCACCAAATTTGGCAAGCTTGTCAGGATTGGTGAAAATAGACGGATGACACCGACCTCGAAATTCGGCTTGCTCTCTAGCGCCACCTAAAAATGTGACCGGCGACGCCCCTCACCCAGTATGTTCAAATGACTAGCTTTTATTTTTCCCAAGTCCACTTGGACCGGCTCTACAAAAAAGCCTCTCAGGACCCTAAGCTCCGCCTACTTAAATTGTCGGCCATATTTTTTTTGGTGAAAAACACATCAGAGGCGTTTGCTCCGACATGTGGGGTCCAATTCTAACCAAACCTATTGGAGATAATGATTATGGAAGCTACATCATCTAAGATCTATCATCCTTTTTCAAATATATCATTGTGGTAAGGATCTATGGCCCAACGAACATTTTAGGGGCGTGTCCTGTTTTGAAACGCTCATAACTTCAAAACTATTGGGGAAAAAAAATAACAGACTCTCATGATATGTGCAGAATGGAGCCTGAAACATTCACAGCAAATTTCGTGCAATTTGAACCGTAGGGGGCGCTACAATAATTCACCAAAGTTGGGCGTTTTTCGGCGTTTTTCGCTTGATTTGGCCAGTTTCCACTTTTTCCCCTTCGATTATTTCTCCCACAAAACGCCAACAGAATCGGCTAAAAATCAGTTTTATAGAATCTCAAGACTTGAGTAATGAACACTGTGAAAAAAAACGGACTTTTCGTCGGTAGAAAATTTACGTTTTTTTACTGCCAATAATTTCGTACTTTCTGTGATTTCTTTATGTTAAAAACTATTGCTTAAACTCATCCAATACTTCCCCAAAAAACGATGTGTGATGCCAGTCAAGGCCTGAACACATTCACACAAAGAAACAAGCACATTTCTTGGAGGAACACCTATTGATCACCTATTGAGAAGTAAAATAACCAAATGTTTCTGCCCAAAATAATGTGAGCTCCTACGGCTGCCTGTAAACCAGCTGACTCATAGCTCACCATCATAAGTGTTGGTCTGGACACCTGGAGATGCGTGTTCGATTCCAAGACAAGGCAGCTTTTTTTCATCACTTTTTTTTTTTACATTGAATTTACATGACGTGATCTCTACTTCACGTAGGGACACACGACGCATGAATATGTTCACGTAGTTAAAGCGCCACCTAGTGGCTCAACTGGACTTTGTCGAATCCGCCCCAAACTTGTCGCGCTCGTTACAAGTCGCTCCGACCGGCGCGCCCGGGTCCTCGGCGCCGGCTCCCCCGACCGGCGCGGGTGAGCGAGGACCCGTTCGACGCTGCTTGCAGCTTTAATTTATTCTTTATATTGACTAAATTATATTCTTCTAACGTTACCCTGCTATGTGTTTGCATCGTTAAAATATCCCGGTTTAATTATTTATTCTTTATATTGACTAATTAATATTCTTCTAACGTGAATACGAATTTGTATCACTGGCTTTTATTTTGACTTTCATTTTAAGCACTTCCGTTCTGTCGTTTTTGGTTTCAGATGGTAGAAACGAAATACGGAGGTGGTATTCCGTTTTTCCGTTTTTGGTTTCAGACGGAAAACGAAAAAACCACGTGATTTTCGTATTCCGTATTTGGAATGAAATGAAAAAACAAACTAACAAAACGTACACGGACCTAAATCACATCGTGTTTAACGTACGGGTACTTTGTTAGCATTGCTACACCGTGCAGCGTGACAGCAGCAGATGTAGCGGGCTGACATTCAAGCTAACCTGAACCCCCAAACGATGTCGACATCTGAACGCTGATTGGCCAAGACTCGACACGTCCCATCAAAGATGTTTTATTGCGAAGAGCACCACTTCACACTTTTCTCCGCGTCTCACTGCAATCTCAACGGCAGCGGGCCAGGTGACCCCCCCCCCCCCCAAAAACAAAAACTCTTCGGATCTCCACAATTCACGTGGATGACCTATTTTGAGTTCAAAACGGTGAATTTCACCGAAAGGTGACAAGTTTGCAGGTATGTATATACAGGACTGTCTCAGAAAATTAGAATATTGTGATGAAGTGCTTTATTTTCTGTAATGCAATTAAAAAAACAAAAATGTCATGCATTCTGGATTCATTACAAATCAACTGAAATATTGCAAGCCTTTTATTCTTTTAATATTGCTGATTATGGCTTACAGCTTAAGAAAACTCAAATATCCTCTCTAAATATTAGAATATCATGAAAAAGTATACTAGTAGGGTATTAAACAAATCACTTGAATTGTCTAATTAACTCGAAACACCTGCAAGGGTTTCCTGAGCCTTGACAAACACTCAGCTGTTATAAATCTTTTTTTTTACTTGGTCTGAGGAAATATTAAAATTTTATGAGATAGGATTTTAGAGTTTTCTTAAGCTGTAAGCCATAATCAGCAATATTAAAAGAATAAAAGGCTTGCAATATTTCAGTTGATTTGTAATGAATCCAGAATGCATGACATTTTTGTTTTTTTAATTGCATTACAGAAAATAAAGAACTTTATCACAATATTCTAATTTTCTGAGACAGTCCTGTATATATATATACGAATATATACAATTCTGTATGTACATATAAATATATATGTACATGCATACATACAGTCATACCAGGCTCCGGCTTAATCGATTGGGCCGGGACAAAGCAAGTACAATGGTGCACTGCCTGGTTAATAACCATCCATTTCCTGAGTGTACAGATTGACAGATCCTCTTCGGAGGAAACAATCCTATGCTTCTGAGAAGCTTTTTGATCCTGTACCGGGGGAGAGCTAATCACAAAATCTAACTAAAGAAATCAACAAAGATGTAACAAAACGATTAAATTCTTAATTTTAAATTACGAACTCAACCGATTGATGTCTATTGTTCTCGGCTGGTTGGATTCTTAATTAAGACTTCAACCAGCTGAGAACAATAGTTGAGTTCACTCGTGTTTAATTAGGGCTAAATATGTGACGTATCTAGCCACCTCGTCCGAGTGACGTCACTAGAATTCGTTTTCGACTTGCCAAACTGAGAACTTTATAATCACACAATTAGCTGAGCTGGAGCATTTAGCTGCTTTAAGAGCGAGCTCATTTCCTTCGGGAGTCGGCTGGAAACAAACACCGTTGTTTTTATTAGGGCATTTTTTCAATGATTCAAACGTAAAAAGAAAGCGATGATAAGAAATTGGGCTGCAGTGGATAGACCGCACTTAGTGGCCTATACATGGTGGGAGGACACCACCACCGGCCACAGCCACTTCTTCGTTCGACCTGTTTTATTAATATTAATCTATTCCTGAAATGTTAAAAAAAGTGTTCAGTCCGGGAGCTCCTGTCCAGCGCTCCTACCTCTTTTGCATCACGTGACCCTCTTCTTTTTCCTGATGTTAATGATTTTTAAATATTGTAATTAAATATATATATATAAATATATATATATTGATGTTGTACTATTGGACGAACAAAACAAGAATTGTGAAGGCGTTACTTTAATCTGGTAATTAAAGGGAAATTGTATTTCATACTAACATAACAGTTAATTGCATTGCACACGTCAATATCGGGCAACAAAAGCACTTTAATATGAATATCATAAATCTCCATCCTGGTGGTGTCGGGATTTGAACTGAGCTCACTTTCTTTCCTCTCTCTCTTTCCCCCTTCTCCTTTTTCTTCCCCATCTCCCTTGATGGACTAATGTTCCCCAGCTTGCCGTGCTGGACTGTTGCCAAGAGTCCGGTCCCGAAGCAGCCGAATGACACGGATGTCACAAGCATACCTGAAATGCACATTTCATTTTATTTATTTGTTTGGCTATTTAAATACAGGGACAGTGTATAATAAAAATATAGCACCAAGCGTAACACTATTCTAATATGCACCTGTATTTATGAATTTACAAATACATTTGACAAAAAAGTGTTTCTTTTCCTTTGTTGCAGTGATTAGTTACATTTTCAAGGGAGGCGGTTTCAAAACCGCTTGACTCACCTTTGGGTCAGGATCAGTCGAAACAACTGTTGGTGTGGCAGGTCCAGCTGGTTCCGGACAGTCTGACTCGTCCACAGGTGTTGTGTGGAGCACACAGTGCACTTGAGTGTCTCTGACACCATCAGGTGATACCTGTCGATGTCCAGGACCTTCCTAGACCTCTTGTGGACACCGGAGCCCGTCAGCTGCTTCCCACAATCTGGGCAGAACACCGTCACCTTCCACAGGCGGTAGGGAATCCACACCATCAGCGGGTGTGTGAAAAAGCGGTCGGGTGTTGGAGTCTGATGGTAGATGAGGGCCGGGCCAGGGGGCTCATACCACAGCTTCAAATCTGTCCGCAGTTTGCCGGAGGGAAAGAGGGTGTTGGCAATCCACCTCTGGTCCTGCACAGGGAGGGTCTTTCTCATCTCCGACGGCAACCAGAATGAAGCTGCAGCCCCAGCAGCGGCTAGCTGAACTCCTCCAGGCTCACCCTGTTTGGAAGACGACGACAACAAATGATAATTACGTCTATGCAAAAATAAAGGCAACACAAAATATGACTTATAATCAGGCATGAAAACGGGTCAGGGGTGAAAAAGGTGAGACGGATAGGTGCGCGTGGGGGGGGGGGGGTGGGTGCTGGTGACTTCCACAAACATCGACGTTGTATGATAATCTATAGGTACCAGTGGTGGGCCGTCAGGGCCAGCAAGGCCTTCTCTGCTGGCCTAAACATCATCAGAGTATATATATATTTTTTAATATATTTTCCCACAAATATGTATTCAATTATTCCCCAGAGTAAGAGTTATTCTCTTAATTTCATAGAGTTCCTCTTGGTTGCACTGCTGCCAGCCCCAGGTTGAGATTTGGAGGGCTGGTCTTAATGTTAGATCTTTTATCCAATCATATTCAGCCATCATGTGTTGCCAGGGGGTCTAAAATCTGCCCTTAGGCCTTCAGAATCAACATTGCGGGCGCTGGTATCTTAAAGTGAATGGAAATGGATAAAAGATCTAACATTAAGTTTTAGGATGCACTGAGTACCTATCTCCTCTTTTTTCTCTCCTTAAGGATGAATTTTCATCTCTCAATCACACGTTACTAACTCTGCTTTCTCCCCGGAGTCCTTTTGACTTCACGTCTCATGGGGTCATCGGACCCTATGAGACGGCATAGATCCTATCTGCCTGATGGATCATCGAGGTCTGGGTCGTGGAATTCCTGCTCCTGACTGCGCCACTGTCCTGTTGAGACTCCGCCCACTGTTGAGACTCCGCCCACTCCTCCTCCCCACCGCCATCTGCCTGATGGATCGTGGAGGTCTCCATCGTGGAATATGCCTACTATGAACTATTCATACACTCTGTCATATTCATTGAATGTATTTTAACTCTAAATCTGTCCTTCTGTACACATTACATCTATTGCATCTGTCCATCCTGGAGAGGGATCCTCCTCTGTTGCTCTCCTGCAGGTTTCTTCCCTTTTTTTCCCCCCTGAAGGGTTATTTGGGAGTTTTTCCTGGTCCGATGTGAGGTTTTGGGGCAGGGATGTCTATGTGTACAGATTGTAAAGCACTCCGAGACAAATTTGTAATTTGTGAAATTGGGCTATACAAATAAACTGAATTGAATTGAATTGAAATGAAAATGTAGTGTCAACCAATCAGCTTTAGAGTTGGCTATTGTATGCCTGCTAGCTGGCTCCAGTGGGCCAGCTAGCAGGCCTAGTGCGTGCACGTCTTTTGATTGGATTACCAATATTGAGAGGCGGGTCCTATGGGCAGGTATATGCAGAACCTCAGAACTAGGAAACTGAATTTGATAAACAAATTAATTTGCGTACTACTAAGCTGTTTTTTCAACCCACAATGGGGGGAGGAGAAGATATCGATTTGGTCGAGGATATAATTATAACGCCATTCTCAAGACAAACTTTAAGACCGACGCCGACGCTTACAAAGCCTGTCACAGGCGGGAAAGGGGTTCGTTCGTCACCTTCAAAGTTCCAACTCCGAGCGCTACCAATGGCTCACAGGCTCCGAGAAGCTCTGCACACTGGACTGCTGGGAATGCCTATTATTTGCAAGTGATCGATTTGGTGTTTGGAGCCACACTGGCTTTGCAAACTTGAGTTGTCTAACCAAGGCAGCAACGAGACACCAAAGTACGGCTCGGCACTTACAAGCAATGGTGCTTTGAAAACTTTTGGGGACACCCGAGCGGATCTACAGATCAACGAACAAGCGCGCAGGGCAACGGAGGTGCACAGTGAAAAGGTGAAGAAAAATAGGGAAATATTGAAAAGACTCATTAATTGTGTCATGTTTTTGGGTTAACAGGAACTTTCATCTTCATCATCAAGGGGAAACTGCTTTGGGTGCGACAATGCGCTGTTTAGTGAACACACTGTAAAAAAAAGTTGGACTTAAAGCTCAAAGTTTGTGGACCAGAAATGAATAGAAGAAGAATATTAATATAACTCTGTTGCACTCGACTATGTTCTTGCCTATTAGTTGAACTGTACTGTATTGTACTCTTCCCCTGCAATTCTCTGAATAAAAATGTCAATTTCAAGGTGACGCAACGCCTGGTTATACTGTGTTTCTGTCTAACTGTATAGTGTCTAGAGCAGGGGTCCCCAAACTTTTTCCTAAGAGGGGGTGCTAGTGAGAATGTACTCACCTGTGTGCGCGCATCACGGCTGAGCGATGCGCGCGCCACTCGCTGTGAGTGCTGGACGTGCAGACAGCATTTAACGGAGCGAAGCAGCGCGTGCGCTCTGATCGCACTTTTAATTTACTATCGATACTAAAAATATGCTAAATCACATCGTTTTTAACGTACGGGTACTTTGTTAGTATCGCTACACCGTGCAGCGTGACAGCAGCAGATGTAGCGGACTAACATTCAAGCTAACCTAACTTCCCAAACGCTGTGGACATCTGAACGCTGATTGGCCGAGACGCGACACGTCCCATCAAAGATGTTCTATTGCGAAGAGCACCACTCCACATTTTCTCCGCGTCTCACTGCAATCTCAACGGCAGCGGGCCAGGTGAAAAAAAGAATAAATCGGAACGCGTCTCTGGTATTGTTCAGGGGGCCGGTCCAAATGGGGAGGCGGGCCGTAGTTTGGGGACCACTGGTCTAGAGCCATGGCATCATAATGATAGTAATCAGTGGCGGTTCATCCATAGGGGGAGCTAGGGCACCGCCCCTCTTAAAGTTTTGAGATGAAGAAAAAAAAGAAGAAGTAAAAAAAAAAATCCTGTCAAAAAACATTATATGCCAAATCATTTAAATAGTAAATATACCGTGTTGACGCGCTAAATGTGTGTGGGAGACTGTCAGCCTGTCAACAAACACTTAAGTTAATGTGAAAAAATATTATATATCGCCATTATCACGGAGAGAAGCCCCTCCCCTTTTCCGAGGCGATCTAACGTGTGTGTACGGCATCGATAAAACATTTCAGTCGTTTCGCCAAGGACGGCTTCACATTGGCGGATGAAACGGGAATCTTGGGTCGCAAAAATGTGCGCACGCGATTGGACCCGTATGTTCCCTCAGCCCATAGAGCAGTGTTGCCAGGTCCGCGGTTTTCCTGCGGAATCGGGCTACTTTTAGGACCAAGGTGAAATAACTGTTTAGGGAAAACTGCTTTTAATGCTGGTGGCATACTAAACATATGTTGTTACTTTGTAGATATTACAATACATTTGGCAATGATAGCAATGCTGTTGGACTTTAAAAGCAGTGTATATGGTTTGGCACGGGCATATTTTGAGTTCTGATATTGGGCTGGTTGTGTCACACAGACCTGGCAACCCTGCTGCCCAGAGCTCCACGGAGGTACGCTAGCAACGTAGCTAGCAGAAGCTTTATGTTAGTATGGCGTCGGCGACTGAAAACTCTGAAACACCTTTCAATCGACGGTCAGATATTGACAAGAAGAGGCTGAAAGTGTTGGGACCCAAACATCCGGATTTAAAAATTCTGCAGCAAAGCGCTGACCGCGGGAGGACGTACACCCGGAGATTCTCCTCAAGCTTATATGCTAACCGGAGCTGGTTAGCTGGATGCTCCATGAGTAATTCGTTTTTTGTTTCCCCTGTCTGTTATTCCAAAGTCCTGGGACTGAAACTCTCTGAGGGATCTACAGAGCTTCAGACAAGTGTAAAGCACGAATCTTGCCGCAGTTATCTAGCTAAGAGCATGGAGCTAACTCGCTAACAGCATGAAGCTAACCCCGTTTGCATAGCAGCAGAAGAAGACCGAACTGGCATCGAAACACAACGAAGAAGTTCTGAAAAACAGACACATTCCCTCAAGAATAATGAAACAGGCTGGTTACAGACATGATTGACTTTAACCAGAGAGTTATTGAGAAGTTTGCCAACTTTAAAGAGAGGAGGCTACTTTTCTTTACAGTAGTGGGTCTGCTCTGTCCCTCATATAACATGTGATCTCTTTCTGACTATTCTGCTCTGAACCTCTTTCATTTGAGGGTGAAACTCTTTTATTTTGCAAACCTCTGAAACCCAGCCCAATGTTCCTTAAAGCTGCTCTGAACCTCTCATGCTAAAGTCACAGTGTGTTGATAGTTGTTATTGGACCGTGTTGAGCACGCTGTGTTCTTGAAATAAAGCTTTGTGTTCTACTATATTCTATTCAAAACCTCTTTTCTTCTCATTGTTGAGTGCTATTTAAACTGTGCCCCCCCCCCCCCAAAAATTCACCAGCCGCCACTGATAGTAATAAGAGGTGGATTAATTTGGGTGTAGGACCTCACTGAAGGTCCTACACAGGCCCCAGGCCCACGGCACGCCACTGATAGGTACTCCATTCTGAGACCAAGTCAGTGATCGGGCCCTATAATAATAGTAATAAATATAAATTGTCATTGTATATAATATGGTCATTCATGAACCAACTTCCTTTTTTTTGGGCGTGAACAAGTCTTGCGTGCTCTGCTGAGCCTTGAGTCTGTTCCTTGAGTCTGTTCTGCCTCTACCTGGTTGTCACACTGCGGTCAAGCCAGCCGCCACTTCAGAAAACACAGTCAAGCCAGCCCGCACAATTTTTTTCAGTACACGTATATACCAGGCATTACGGTGCGAGTGTGTGAAAACTGTTTTCAAAATAAGAGCGAACTTCCGGTGAACGTGATATGACGAAACACGTCTTTAAATACAGATATAGTGATAGATTAAACTAAATGAAGAGATGAAAAATCATGAATGGTATGAATGATAAATACATTAAATGAAAGAAAGTAATTATTCCAATATTGGGATATTCTGATTTAGAATTTCAAAATAAAAGATAAAGAAAATCACATTCATGCGCAAATGTGTCTAATTTCAGAATAGATTTAGAACAAAATGGTGCGAAGTTATAAGATATTTTCACTTCTGATTCATGGTAGAGTACCTCAAGGTGTCATCCAGAGATAATCAAGACATTCTGACGTTTGATTTCTAAATGAAAGCACTTCATAAAGAAAATAATAGTAATATATTTCCAATATTTGAATTATATTTTAAGCAAATCCGTAACTTTCTTGAAAAAGACTACAGTGCTGTCTTGTTAGTGGTGACCTCAGCTAGGCCCATGATTATTTTCATGAGATATTACTGTGTGGATTTTGAATAAATTCAATTTAAAGTTAGCGAGAAATAAATATTATGGCGATATTTGAATTTTATTTTAAGCAAATCTGTAACTTTCTTGAAAAAGGTACACTGCAGTCTTGTTAATGGTGACCTCTGCTAGGCCCCTGAATATTTTCATGAGATATTACTGTGTGGATTTTGAATAAATTAAATTCAGTTCGCAAAAATAAATATTATTAATATTATGCAGGCATGAAAACGGGTCAGGGGTGAAAAAGGTGAGGAGGATAGGCGCGCGGGGGGGTGGTGACTTCCACGAACATCGATGTTGGACATTGTATGATAATCTATAGGTCCTCCATTCTGACACCAAGTCAGTGATCGGGCCCTATAATAATAGTAATATTGTGTATAATATGGTCATTCATGAACCAACTTCCTTTTTTGTTGTTGGCGTGAACAAGTCTTCAAGTCTTGTGCTCTGCTGAGCCATGAGTCTGTTCCTCGAGTCTGTTCTGCCTCTACCTGGTTGTCACGATCTTCTATACCATACCTGCCATAAATATCATGATACAATACCATAAAAACAGTATACCATAAATACGATACTGGTATATTTATCTATAATAGTAATAAATAAAATATCTGTATGGTTCACTTTTTACCAACTTTTTCAACACTTAACAAATAGCAGTAATATTAGTATTAATACAGCAAGATATTAATGAAACTACATCGAGCCATCATAGCATTGATCAATGATTATACACTATGAGGCCGTTAGTCTCTGACCAGAGGATACAGAGTTCATCAGGAAGAGCAGCTGTAGAGTTACAGAACTTTACAGACTGAACTTAAACATTTCACTTCTGGCATCTTTTTTTATTTTTATTTTTAAAGCCGAAAATTCCGCCACTTAACGCCTCGCTGAGCTGCTGGGCGTGCAAACAGCTTGACACGGAGCAGCGTGTGCGATCTGATCGCTCTTTTAATGAAGTATTGAGACTAAAAATATGCTAAATCACATCGCTCTTAACATACGGGTACTTTGTTAGCATCGCTCCACCGTGCAGCGCGACAGCAGCGTCTAACATTCAAGCTAACCTAAACCACCAAACGCTGAAGACATCTTGGCGCTGATTGGCCGAGACGCGACACGTCCCATCAAAGATGTTTTATTGCGAAGAGCAACACTTCACACTTTCTCCGTGTCCCACTCCAATCTCATAAACGCCGGCCGGCCAATTGACACACCCCCCCTACCCCAAAACAAAAACTCTTCGGATCTACACGATTCACGTAAGTCACCTATTTTGATTTCAAAACGGCGAATTTTGCCGAAAGGTGAGGGATTCTCATGCCTGATTATGGCAATATTTGAATTTTATTTAAAGCAAATCTGAAACTTTCTTGATGAAACTTACAATGCAGCCTTGTTAATGCTGACCTCTGCTAGGCCCATGAATATTTTCATGAGATATTACTGTGTGGATTTTGAATGAATTAAATTCAAAGTTAGCGAAAAATAAATATTATTAATATTATGGCAATATTTGAATTTTATTTAAAGCAAATCTGAAACTTTCTTGATGAAATTTACAATGCTGCCTTGTTAATGCTGACCTGCTAGGCCCATGAATATTTTCATGAGATATTACTGTGTAGATTTTGAATAAATTCAATTTAAAGTTAGCGAGAAATAAATATTATTAATATTATGGCAATATTTGAATTTTATTTTAAGCAAATCTGTAACTTTCTTGAAAAAAGGTACACTGCAGTCTTGTTAATGGTGACCTCTGCTAGGCCCCTGAATATTTTCATGAGATATTACTGTGTGGATTTTGAATAAATTAAATTCAAATTTAGCGAAAAATAAATATTATTAATATTATGGCAATATTTGAATTTTATTTAAAGCAAATCTGAAACTTTCTTGATGAAACTTACACTGCAACCTTGTTAATGGTGACCTCTGCTAGGCCCATGAATATTTTCATGAGATATTACAGTGTAGATTTTGAATAAATTCAATTTAAAATTAGCCAGAAATAAATATTATTAATATTATGGCAATATTTGAATTGTATTTAAAGCAAATCTGAAACTTTCTTGATGAAATTTACATTGCAGCCTTGTTAATGGTGACCTCTGCTAGGCCCATGAATATTTTCATGAGATATTACTGTGTAGATTTTGAATGAATTCAATTTAAAATTAGCGAGAAATAAATATTATTAATATTATGGCAATATTTGAATTTTCTTTTAAGCAAATCTGTAACTTTCTTGAAAAAAGGTATACTGCAGTCTTGTTAATGGTGACCTCTGCTAGGCCCCTGAATATTTTCATGAGATATTACTGTGTGGATTTTGAATAAATTAAATTCAAAGTTAGCGAAAAATAAATATTATGGCAATATTTGAATTTTATTTAAAGCAAATCTGAAACTTTCTTGATGAAACTTTAATGGTGACCTCTGCTAGGCCCATGAATATTTTCATGAGATATTAATGTGTGGATTTTGAATGAATTCAATTTAAATTTAGCGAAAAATAAATATTATGGCAATATTTGGATTTTATTTTAAGCAAATATGTAACTTTCTTGAAAAAGGCCGGCCAATTGACGCCCCCCACCCCAAAACAAAATCTTCGGATCTACACGTAAGTCACCTATCTTGGTTTCAAAACGGCAAATTTCGCCGAAAGGTGAGGGATTTTCATGCCTGATTAATTTCTTGGGATCAAAAGATTGTTCAGTCACTGCAACTTTACAGAAGATTTAACATGACATTTCATTGCATCTGCGTTCACCTGCATTCTCTTGATCATCATCAGCTGCAGTGTCTCCCCGGTCAGGTTCATGGTCCCCTCCAGCATAATGAAGGCGTGGACTGATGGAAAGGAGGCATGGAACTTAAGTTTCAAGTTTCAAGTTTTTATTGTCACATCCCCTTTTATACAAGTATAATCGGATTGTGAAATTCTTATGTGCAAAACACCCGACAGCAGTAGCAGACTAAAAAAAGAATAAGAATGAGAATAAACTATACAATATCCACAGAAAAAAAAAAGAAGAAAGTATTAACAATATATATATAAAACAATGTAATAGAATATACATCATGACAATATATATATATAAAACAATGTAATAAAATATACACTTTTTTGAGACAATATATATATATATGTATATACATACAATATATATATACAATATATATATATAAAACAATGTAATAAAATATACACCATGGCCATAGATATTCACAGAATATGTTCTGGTGTATAGTGTTAATGAGGGTCTCAGTCCTTGTTCAGCAGCCTGATGGCCTGACTGAAGAAGCTGTCCTCAGTCTGTTTGTCGGCACTTGATACTGCGGTATCGCCTGCCTGACGGTAGAAGGTGAACAGTTTGTGGCGGGTGGTTATTGTCTTTCATCATCCGCTTGGCCCTGGCCACGCACCGCTTGGTGTATATGTCCAGGATGGAGGAAGCTCACCTCCAACGATGTACTGTGCCGACCGCACCACCCTCTGTAGTGCCCTACGCCCAGGGCGGTGCAGTTCCCGTACCAGACGGTGATGCAACCTGTCAGAACACTCGATGGTACTGGTGTAGAATGTTCTGAGGATGCGGGGCCATGTTGAATTTCCTCAGTCGCCTAAGGAAATACAGGCGTTGTTGGGCCCTTTTCACCACGTGAGTGGTGTCGTGGTCCATGTGAGGTCCTCGGAGATGTGCACGCCGAGGAACTTGAAGCTGCTGACCCTCTCTACTGCAACTCCGTCTATGGAGATGGGGGTGTGCTCTCCTCTCCGCTTCCTGTAGTCCACGATCAGCTCCTTGGTCTTCTTGACGTTGAGGACGAGGCTGTTCTCCTGGCACCACTGTACCAGTGATCCAACCTCCTCCCTATAGGCTGTCTCGTCGTGCCGGTGATCAGCCCCAACACTGTTGTGTCGTCAGCAAACTTGATGATGACGTTGGAGCTGTGCATGGCCGTGCAGTCGTGGGTGTACAGGGAGTAGAGGAGAGGGCTCAACACGCATCCCTGAGGGGCTCCCGTGTTGAGGGTCAGCGGCTCTGAGGTGGTACTGCCCATCCTCACCACCTGGCGGCGCCCCGACAGGAAGTCCAGTATCCAGCTGCACATGGTAGAGTGCAGGCCTAGACCTCTGAGCTTGGTGTCGAGCTTGGCGGGAACAATAGTGTTGAACGCTGAGCTGTAGTCCACAACCAGCATTCGCACACAACAGTTCCTCCTCCAGGTGGGAAAGGGCGGTGAAGTGCCATGGCAATTGCGTCGTCGGTGGATCTGTTTTGACGATATGCAAATTGCCATGGGTCCAGCGTGGCAGGCAACATGGAACAAATGAAGTCCTTGACCAACCTCTCAAGCATTTACTGACAATCGAGGTGAGGGCTACGGGTCTCCAGTCATTCAGGCAGGTTACCTTGGGGTGTTTGGGGACAGGCACAATGGTGGACATCTTGAAGCTCTCAGGAACAACAGCCTGGGACAGGAGAGGTTGAAGATGTCTGCGAAGACTCCTGCCAACTGGTCTGCACATGCTCTGAGGCGCGCCCGGGATGTGGTCGGACCTGCCGCCTTCCGGATGTCCACCCGCTTGAAGGCTCTGCGCACGTCAGCCTCTGAGATGATCAGCAGGCTGGTCTCCTCGGCGGCGCTGCCTTCGCGGGCTGCCGTCACGTCGAACCGAGCAAAGAATGTATTTAGCTCGCCTGGGAGGGAGGTAGAGGAGTTCTCTTCACTGCTGGTTCTCCTCTGAAGTCCGTGATTGTCTGTAGCCCTTCCACACACCTCTCACGTCATGGCTCTTGAGCTTTTCCTCCACCTTGTTCCTGAACTCCCGCTTGGCAGAGCCGATGGTCTTACGGAGGTCGAGCGGGCTCTTTTGTATTCCGCCATATTCCCGAGTCAGGCGGTGTTACGCGCGGAGTGCAGCGCGAACATCGCCATTTATCCACGGTTTCTGGTTGGGATAAATCCGAACCGACTTGGTAGGAACAACGTCATCTATGCATTTCTTGATGAACCCGGTGACTGAGGACGCGTACTCACTGACGTTGTTGTCCGACGCGACCCTGAACATCCCAGTCAGCACGTTCAAAACAGTCCTGTAGCATAGACTCCGATTGGTCCGACCAGCGTTGCACTTCCTTCACAGCGATTGGTTGCTGCTTTAGCCTCTGCCTGTAGGCGGGGAGTAGTTGGATGGAGCGGTGGTCCGATTTGCCGAACGGTGGGCGGAGGAGGGCTTTGTATCCATCCCGGAAGGGAGTGTAGCAGTGGTCGAGAATCCGCTCCCCCCGCGTGTTGCCTGTTATGTGTTGGTAGAACTAGGCTCACTCTGCTCAGACAGCATCATGGGAATACTGAGGAGAGTGAGAAGAGTTGGCAAAAACAAATATTATTTCTAGTGTGTACTTTAAATTAACATCTTGCCACGTCTAGGCTGAGCAGTTTCTCAAAGTTAAATAGATCCATGTATTTACAAACCAGGCAGGACTCTTCACCTTTTTACGAGTGACACGCTCTCCTGTAATTTTGTTCTCAGTGTCTGGTAAGGTACACTGCTAAGGCCTTCTGTCACTTTCAGCACCGATTGCTCTACATTGCTCCAGGACCCTGTGGAGGAACAGCAGCAGAAACACAGTAAGATAACTGGCACAACAAGTATGCAAGATAAGATTTGACCAACATGTATTGTTTCAAGCGTGGTGGCCTATTCTATCATCCAACAACGAAAATAATACAAGTGATCCAAACAATCACTGGCGACTAAAACTCTACGAAACCCCATCAAATGTCACATTAAGTTTACAAATTGAATTCAAGTGACTTTAACAGGGATTATTTTTGAAATATATATATATTTGTGCTCAAACATTTTTTTGCACAATCCTATGTAAACTCATAAGCGCACACACACACACACACGCGCGCATGCATTAGCAGGCACACACACCACCTTGTTTCTCCAACCAAATAATGTGGACCAGGGCCCTGTTCTTGGAGCTGTTCATCAAACTGTAAAGCCTCTCCTGGCAGGTTCTCAGTCTGGCCTCTGTGCTGGCTGATGAGCCCAGTTCTCTGAGCCTTTCGCAGCACCAGGCACAGCCCTGCAGCAGCCACAGATAAAAAGTTTTTAAAAAGAAACATTAGGCTAACAAAGATTGCATACCCAAGAATCCTGGGCGGCTGATTAAGAGTGAGTGATATGCATCTGCATCTGCTCGTTATTTTAACAAAATAAGTAAAATGTAAAAACTAAAAGATGAACTTGTGATATAAGGCTAATTAGCAGTAGCATTCTTTTGCCAGTTATCCGAGAGAAGCTTGTATGTAAATAAATGTAATCCTCAGTTTCAGAATATATCATCTACATAGCCCATTTAACATGTTTATTAATGGTTACGATCAGTGATGATTGCCATATTTCACTGAGTTGTATGGTTGTGCTAGGTATTAAAATATCATTACAAAATGGAATAATGTGCTTTCTTAATTCAAACGAGGCATACAACTGAAAATGTATGTATACATGCGTTAGACTTGTTTCACAGGTAACACTAAGGATGGAGAATGCACAACACAATCATAGATCATTGTACATACCTGAGTCGATGGCAAAACATGTCCATTATCTCCAGCAGTGATTTTACACATAGCTCCCGAGAAAAATCGTCAAACTATGAGAAAAGAGACATTCATTAAACCGCTCATATCTTAAAGTAAACAGCATTATTTCATCATTAGTACAAATAGGGCTGTGAGCACACTAGAATAAGACACCATCTAAGGAGAGAGAAGGTTACGTTGAAAATGTATTAAAATAAGATCAACACAGTTTGACAAACACCTCACTGACAACATTTTCCAAATCACAGATGTTTCTCTCACCTGGGAACTTATAGCACACTTGAGGTAAAACAAAATAAGAGGGTTGGGAGAGGGACCAATCATCGCCTGCTCCATCGGGGCCTTTGAAATATACAAACATAACCTTAACCCAACATGGAAATGGCAATACTATCGCTGGTATTAAGTGGAATAATTAGTTTGATGGCCGGGGAACTTCACAGCCTTTCAGCTAACCTGCAAGGTTAAGATAGTCCAGTGGCGGGCCGTGGGCCTGGGGCCTGGGCCTTCAGTGAGGTCCTACACAGTCCCACCCGAATTAATCCACCTCCTATTACTATCATTATGATGCCATGGCTCTAGACCAGGGCTGCTCAATACGTCGATCGCGGCGTAGTATTGGTAGATCGCATGACATTAAAAAAAATGGGCCCGCCCCCGTCATTTTCTCTATAGCACGTCTTTGTTCATTTATTAAACTAAACAGCCGTCTGATGTTGATCGTATCTACACAACAGCATGTCATTTCTCTCGGCTCTCCGTCTCGCGCGCTGCAGAATGCGCGCATCGGGACGGAGAAAAAGAAGAAGAAAAAAGTCACTTGCACTAGTTTGTTCACTAAACAGGGCATTGTCGCACCCAAAGAAAAAGGTATATGCTCGACCAAATCGACATCTTCTCCTCCTTCCGCCATTGTGGGTTGAAAAAACAGCTTTGTAGTCCGCGAAATAATTCCTTTATCAAATTCAGTTTCCTAGTTCTGAGGTTTTGCGTCTACCTGCCCATAGGACCCGCCTCTCAATATTGGTAATCCAATCAAAAGACGTGCAGCACTCCGCCTGCTAGCTGGCTCCTGTGCCGGTTCCGGGGCCTTCTAGAAGGCCTAGAGGAGCCAACTCTAAAGCTGATTGGTTGACACAACATTGTCATTCCCATTCACTTGAAGCTACCAGCGCCCGCAATGTTGATTCTGAAGGCCTAAGGGCAGATTTTAGCCCCTGGCAACACACGATGGCTGAATATGATTGGATAAAAGATCTAACATAAAGACCAGCCCTCCAAATCTCAACCTGGCGCTGGCAGCAGCGCAACCAAGAGGAACGCTATGAAATTAAGAGAATAACTCTTACTCTGGGAAATAATTGAATACATATTTGTGGGAAAATATATTTAGAAAAAAATATATATTCTGATGATGTTTAGGCCAGCAGAGAAGGCCTTGCTGGCCCTGACGGCCCGCCACTGAGATAGTCCCATGTTGCTCCCTTTGGGAAGTTTTTTTTTTATGTTAATGGACCACTGGTAGTCACTCGATCGTTCTTTCCAAGCCTGTAGAATGGCTTGCTTCACATTGACCACCTTCATCCTGGTAGAAACAAACACACTCTTTGTAAACATATATTTATATTTATATGTATTTTAAAACCCAAAGAGACAATACACTTGTATTTGAGATACTACTCGAGCTAGCTTCCGTTGTATATAATTTGGCAGGTTAACGTTAGCCGTTAGCTGCCGATGTCATTCATGAGCATTAACTACTGAGTTAAGATACAGATGTATACATGGCTGGAGAAAACTATGCGTGCCGCGGACAATATGACAAAGCCCAGAGTCAATATGTAATTACTAAATGTGATGCTTACCTGACTTTTTCAGTTTTTCAAAAAAGCTTCTCCACTTCACGATACATAGGACGCCATCTTTGCTGTGACCTACGTCCGCGCTTATTGGTTGATCTTTTGGCGTCCCAGCATTCTCCTCGCTGATTGGTTACAGAGAGGGGAGCAATGGCGGAGTAATCACCCGAGAGCAGCGCAAGATGGGGCCATGCTCTTTACAAAGTCAAGAGACAAAGCCCGGACAGTTAGGGATCAAAAATATATCCTCCAATGATTCAAGATTCAAGATTCAAGATTCAAGATGTTTTATTTGTCACATACACACACAGGGTGTGCAGTGAAATGAAAGTGGCAATGCTCAGCAGGAATGTGCAAGGGCAACAAGTACACACTATTTACAATAAAAAACAACACAATATTTACAGTAAGTGTGTGTGTGTGTGTGTGTGTGTGTGTGTGTGTGTGTGCCTAAGAGGGCCAGTTGTGTGGGTCTATGTGGGGTCCTGGTGAGGTCGGAGTTCACAGTCCTGATGGCCTGAGGAAAGAAACTCCGTCTCAGTCTCTCTGTTCTTGCAGCGTGACTACGATGGCGCCTGCCTGACCGCAGCAGCTGAAACAGTCTGTTGTTGGGGTGGTGAGGATCCTTCATGATCCTGCCAGCTCTGGTTCTGCACCTCCTGGTGTACAAGTCCTGCAGGGTGGGGAGTGTAGTTCCAATAGTGCGTTCAGCCGACGCACTACTCTCTGCAGAGCCTTCCTGTCCTGAGCGGAGCAGTTGCCAAACCAGGCTGTGATGCTTCCTGTCAGGACGCTCTCTACAGCTCCAGAGTAGAAGGACTGAAGGATCCTCTGGGAAACTTTAAATTTCCTCAGCTGCCTGAGGTGGTAGAGGCGCTGCCTTGCCTTTCTCACCAGAGTGTCTGTGTTCGTTGACCATGTCAGATCCTCGGTGATGTGGACTCCCAGGTATTTATACCGCTCACCCTCTCCACAGTAGTCCCGTTAATCCCCAGTGGTGAGTACGTCCTCTGTTGTTGTACCCTCCTAAAGTCCACAATCAGCTCCTTAGTTTTGGTGACATTCATGATGAGGCTGTTGTCCTGGCACCAGAGTGACAGATCAGCAACTTCCTCCAGGTAGGCCTTCTCGTCGTTGTCGGAGATCAGGCCCACCACCACTGTGTCATCCGCAAACTTGATGATGGTGTTGAGCTGAACCTGGCCACACAGTCATGTGTGTACAGGGAGTACAGTAGGGGCTGAGGACGCAACCCTGGGGATCCTGTGTTCAGGGTGAGGGATTTGGAGGTGTGTCTGCCCACCCTGACCACCTGTGGCCTGGCGGTCAGGAAGTCCAGGATCCAAGCACACAGGGGGTGTTCAGTCCCAGCTCAATCAGCTTGCCGGCCAGTCTGGAGGGACTATGGTGTTGAAAGCTGAACTATAATCAATGAACAGCAGTCTCACATAGCCCCCTCTGGCTGTCCAGATGAGAGAGTGTGGTGTGCAGTACCTGGGAGACAGCATCATCTGTGGATCTGTTTGGGCGATAAGCAAACTGCAGCGGGTCCATGGAGGAAGGAGGAAGGCGCAGATGTAGTCCTTTATCAGCCTCTCAGCATTTCATGACCACCGAGGTGAGGGCCACGGTCGGTAGTCATTCATACATGCTGGAGAAGCATTCTTGGGCACAGGGACAATAGTGGATCTCTTGAAGCAGGCGGGGACCACGGACTCAGCCAGGGAGAGGTTGAATATTGTGGTGAACACTGGAGCTAGCTGGTTAGCACAGGTCTTCAGTACTCGCCCAGATATGCCATCTGGACCTGCAGCTTTCCTGGTGTTCACCCTCAACAGAGCCCTCCTCACACTGTGCTCGGTCACAGAGAGTGTGTGTTCGTCCCCAGCGGTAGAACTCACCTCGGCTACGCTAACGGTGTTGTTGTTAGCCGGCGAGCTAGCGCTGTTGTTGCTAGCCTCAAACCGTGCATAAAATGAGTTCAGGTCGTCCGCTAGGGATGCGTCGGCACTCACCATTGCTCTGGTAGTCTGTGATAGTCCGTAGCCCCTGCCATAGGCGCCTGGTGTCGCGCTGCTCCATCTGTGATTCCACTCTGTCTCGGTACCTCCTTTTGGCTTCCTTCACCGCCCTCCTCAGTCCATAGACCGCTGCCTTGTACTCGTCCATGTTGCCGGATACAAGACCGGAGTTATAGGCAGCAGTACGGGCGTTCACAGCTTCACGGATGGATCCATCAACCCACGGCTTTTGGTTAGGAAAGACCCTAACTTTTACCGTGGGGACGATGGTGTCCGCTAGCGTTGCTATGAGGCTCATTGCTACTTCCGCAAACTCGCTGACGTCACTGGAACTGGATTGGATCATGTCCCAGTCGACGACACGCAGAGCGTCCTGTAGCTCAGCCTCTGATTGGTCAGACCACCGCTTCACGTTCCTCGTCACTACCGCTTCCCGCGCGATCTTTTGCCGGTACCCCGGAAGCAGAAAAATGGCGGCATGGTCTGATTTTCCGAACGGAGGGAGAGAGACAGCCTTGTAGCCTCTCTTGAATGGCGTATAGCAGTGGTCCAACGTTCTTTCCTCTGGTAGCACACATAATGTGCTGGTGAAAGTTCGCATGACTTTTTAGGTTAGCCTATTAAAGTCCCCAGCCACCACCACAGCCGTCGGGATACTTGTTCTGATGCCGACATAACACATCATGTAGGTCCGATAGTGCTACGCCGGTGTCCGCTTGTGGTGGTATGTAGACGGCTGTGGTGATGACCGAGCTGAACTCCCGGGAAGGTAGAATGGACGGCATGAGATCGTCAGATGTTCCAGGTTCGCGAGCAGGAACGAGAAAGAGTCTTAATGTTCTTGGGGTCGCACCACATGTTGTTAGTCATGAAGCAAACCCTCCACCCTTAGATTTACCAGACTCTTCCGTTCTGTCTGCACGGAAAACAGAGAAGGACTCGGTTGGGCATATGACTCGATCCGGCACCAGCGGGGTCAGCCATGTTTCCGTCAGACAAAAGATATTACAGTCCCTCATGTCCCGTTGGAATCTGATCCTTGCCCTAACATCATCCATCTTATTTTCCAGAGACTGGACGTTAGCAAGAAGGATGCTGGGCAGAGGTGGACGGTGGGCTTGAACTCTCAGTCTGTTCCGAATTCCGCTCCGTTTCCCTCTATGTTTTCGTCGTCTCCCCGTAGTAGCGGCTCCACTGTTGTTGATGTGGTTCGCTCGTACGATCTCTGCCGGCCAGGGGTTAAAAAACAAAACGACAAAACTAAACAACTGAAGATTTTTTTACAAATGACTCATCACGCCTGTCATTAACTGAGATTTACGGCTCAAATAGATCATTTTGCTGAGAAAACCCACATCTGCACTTGTATAATAAAGTTAACTGTCGTGTTCTTGTCGTGTTAATTAAAGTTTGTAACGTAACGTTATTTCAAATTGTATAAATTGTCTTTTCCAGGGCATACAATGACATGCTGTATTGGCTTATGTAACCAGCCCATTCAGTTGTGTGATTCACTGCAGTTACATCTTTTTTGTTGGGTGTCAGTTCAGCTGTTTTTCAACAGGGTGTTTGTTGATTATGTCACATCCAAGAGATGGAATAAAAAAAGCTAAACATATTGTCTTGAAAACATCCAAGAGCATAGACATATATAGCAGGTTTAAAGTAGAATTGTTAGGTCCAATTAAAAGTATTGGATTGGTACCCTTAATAAAACAGTAATATTGGTATTACTAGTCTAAGTATTTACAAAAGAAGCCCCCACAAACCACATGTACTCGAAGAGTTAAAAAAAAACATCTACTCAAGCAAGCATGGTCTGCAAAGTTGTTATAACTGTCCCCATTTCCACTTTAGCAGTCAGTTCTTCACAATGTTAAAAGGGATACTGTTCTCCTTATCAAACCAAGCAACTACTTCTGCGAGTGCAGGTCCTGTATTGAGTCTCCCTGAACAAAGACCCTCATTCTGCCTGACACTGGAGACGTTGTCCAGGCTGGAGCAAGGTGTGTGTCCTGGGACAGAGTGATGCCAGCCAACAAGAGATGACCCATGCTTCCCGGCAAAGTGTATGTAGGCTAGGGATGAAGGGGGTGCAAGGTGTATATGTGTGAGGAGGCGTATTTGGGGAGAAGTACCTTTTAATCGGTTGCCATTCACTGAGAGCTGCATTAGAGAAGGGTGCTGACAGATGTGAGTCTACCCCTGGGGAGACCAGAGAGACTGTAGTTGCAGCTCTGTGTCTCTTCTCATGACCTCACTTCTGGGACTGACACAGTTTTGCTGACTCTTATTTTTCTTCTCAGTTACTGTGGGGTTTGTTTAAGTTTGAAGCTTTGGGCTGTGGTTTACTCTAATACAATAAAGCGTACTGGCATTTAGTGTTTTGTACTCAAGGCTTCCCAAAATCATCTGAATACTTTCCTCGAAGATACTGTTCACAATATGCTCCGTTGATTTTATTATTTGATTCATGCGTGTTGTTTTGAATGAGATGTTCTCAAAATGTTATTTTATTGGTATTTTGTGCTTCACCAAATACCTCAGATATCCATTGTAATGGGCCCAATATCTTCAAACCTCAGCACCATACAATTACACTGAAGCTATGTGAATTATCATTTATCCCTTTTAAAATTCTTCTCTTAACCTACAAAGCCTTGATTGGTGATGCACCATCATATCTTAAGGAGCTTGTAGTATCATATTGCCCCACTAGAGAGCTGCGCTCACTAAATGCGGGGCTACTTGTAGTTCCTAGAGTCTTAAAAAGTAGGATGGGAGCCAGAGCCTTTAGTTATCAAGCTCCTCTTTTATGGAACCAGCTTCCACCTTCAGTCCGGGAGGCAGACACAGTCACCTCATTTAAGAGTAGACTAAAGACTTTCCTCTTTGACAGAGCTTATAGTTAGGGCTGAATCAGGTTCACCTGGTCCAGCCCCTTGATATGCTGCTATAGGCTTATAGGCTGCTGGGGGACGTTTTAGGATACACTGAGCACCTATCTCCTCTTTTCTCTCTCCTTATGGATGAATTTGTTTCGCTCTATTGCACATTACTAACTCTGCTTTCTCCCCGGAGTCCTTCATCCGACCCTATGAGACGGCATAGATCCTATCTGCCTGATGGATCATCGAGGTCTGGATCGTGAAATATGCCTACGACCAACTATGCCATTGCCCTGTTGAGACTCCACCCACTCCTCCTCTCTACCTCCATCTGCCTGATGTATCGTGGAGGTCTCCATCGTGTAATATGCCTACTACGAACTATTCATACACTCTGTCATATTCATTGAATGTGTTTTAACTCTAATCTGTCCTTCTGTACACATTACATATATTGCACCTGTCCATCCTGGAGAAAGATTGAAGGGGCAACTAATAACCATTAAACATCCACCTTTATGTTGCACAGAAAGATAAATAATAGTGAGTTGAGCTAATATTTCATGGCTTGTGTCTCTGAGCTTTTGTAGAACTGTATGTATGTTACAGTAGACCTGTTCATAACTTCAGTACATAACTTCACCATCTTGGTCTTTCTTTCTCTCCTTCTCTGAAGCACGATGAGGGCCTTTGGACACACATAGGTAATTACCAAGGGTTGAGAGCAAGGAAATGAGAGTGGCCCCCATATGTCCCCTCAGGTTGTCTATTCCAGTTGCTTCAAGAATTAGAAGAGAATAGAGGCACCCGCTGTTACCGGGAGAAGATAAGACACATAATGTGCCGCCATCTTTAATGCTACACACGACCCCTTTCTCAAATTAGAGCTCCAAATGGCTCGCCTTGTCAAGGTAGGACGTTGTCATATTTTTACCTTAATTCTTAATGCTTAAAAAAAACAGAACACTGGCTAACACCTACACAAATGTTTTCAATTGCCTAATTAGAGCTCTTCCCAGGACAGTGTGAGCATGCTTGGACATGATTGATTGACGTCTCTCTCACTTTCCTGTGTGTAATCATGTGCACCATAAATGGTGTACATAGGTCTAATTAGCCTAGTAGAAACACCTGTGGGCGGGGCTTTAAATAATTCTGTCAAAATATCTTCTCTTGAGCTCAAGTGATCCGTCGATGATGTTGTCGACCGACGGTATCCCTCTGTGTCTTTAAGAATCTCGACAGCTGATAGACGACACAGTGCGCTCTCGGCTTATCTGACAAGACGACAAGCGTGGGTAGTAGGACAAGGCTGTTGTGTCTCTTCCATTTAGGCAACAGACTTGAAAACATGTCTCAGTTACCGGATAAGTTCTCATCACACTTGAGACACTTGTGATGTGTTCAGAACAGTACACAGTCGGTATCTCTTTATAGAACAGGTTCATTTAACCCCTCAGCCTGTACCAGTCGTTGATCTCCTCATACAGTGGAGTGTGTAAGACAGAATGACGTGATATTTGATTTTAAAGGTTTTGTACTATTTTGTCCACTTGTAAAAGCTTGGGATCAGCTTATGCATTAATGGATATGAATTCCTGTGTAGTAGATACTATTTCAATATATAAAAAGTGTAGAATAATACAGTATAGACTACAGGATCTTTCATTGAGCATCGCAGGAACTAACATGGAGAACTTTTAGCGGTGAAACTGTGGCCAGAGAGCCACATGCAGCTTGACACTGAAGAGCTTTATATCGCCCCTTCAGCACGATTTCCCCTCATTTGACTGTCATCAAGAGTTCAGACTACAGGGAGTTTGTTCCAGCATTAATTATAACTAGTCTATATGGGCTGGCTGGCAGGGAGCCCGGTGAGGCTTCTTGCTGCATCCTTTCATATCCTTTAACCGGCTCCCTGAGTCTTCTGTAGGTTTAACGCTTTTTAAAACATGTCATGTGAGCAAATGTGTGAGTCCAGGCCCCAGCTGGCTCAGGCAACAGTTCCCTGGGAGTCACAGAAGGGACATTCCCAAGAGGTCCTGGGTGTCAACTCGCTGGTGCGTAATTTAGAACAAATATCTATCTATCTATCTCTATCTATCTATCTATCTATCTATATCTATCTATCTCTCTCTGGATAGAGGTGTCAGCTAAATGACATGACATGTGATGTGATATAATGTAAATTAACACTGAACATAGTAATACGATTGTAGAGTTAACGCAACTCTGGTAAGAGTTATTATTCTACACTAAGGAGTGTATAAATAACACTGCAAGTGTTATTTATATTTGAGACTCGGACTAGTATTAATCAAAATGAACACTTCTCAGTGTAGTGTAGAGTAAAATAATAACTACCAGAGTTGCGTTAATTCTTAAATGTTAACACTATGTTCAGTGTTACTTTAACACTTTAAGATAAGGGACCATATTTTCACTGGCTGAGTGTTAAAATGTACTCTTTAAGTGTTAAATTGACACTGTGTAGCAACAAATAGCACCTACTGTAAAACAGCTTTACACCTGAGCCCTGAACCAAGTTGGTAAAGTGAAATTGTTGTCATAGATACTCAAACATTTCTATAAATACTTAGCACAAGAATACTGATGAGAATTACTCAAGTAAGTGTATCCATCCCAATGGGCATGCCCATCCCTCCTGAATGAAATGTCTGAGGGGTTAGCAACCATCTCACTTACAGGGCAGTTTTTCCTGACATGCCCTTAATTATCCAGGATCTCTTGGCATCTAATTCTGCTATGACAGTACACGGGTTTGACATCACAGCATTAAAAAAAGGAGTGAAGTCAAATTCTGACTTCCAGAACCCGGGTGACACTTGTGAAAAATCTAATAATAATGCCGTTGTGCATTAGGCACTCATTAACACCCCCCTAATCCTGGAAGCTTCACTTCTACTTTATGTGTGTGACATCAAGCCACACAAAGCCTAATATACACTGCCCAGGCCCTGTTAAATAATACAACTTGGCAAATGCCTCCAGCGTAGCCTCTATGATCTCAGTGTCAGTTAGTGCTGAGACCCAATGCCTGAGCTCAGCACAACCAGTGGCCGGTATGTTAATCCCACATCTGTCGCTCACTGTGGGGGGATTTAAACACCCCAACCTGAATTATTTAGAAAGAACCGATGGCCACAGATCTCGTGCAAAGAGTTCAGGATTATTCATCACCGGGTTAGGGTTAGGTTGGGAAGATGTGGGGTGCTCCGAGGAGGACCAAGAGGGGCACTGGCACAAGAGGGACTCAAGGTTTTAAAAGAGGGTAGAATTGGACTAAAATCATCTTGAAATAGTTTTAAGGCCAAATGTGCGACAGGGCCGGGCCCGGCAGTAGATGAGGAGGAGAAGACCAGGAAATGGCTCATTGTCACGACTCAAAAAGCAGGACCCAAATGCCGACATTACTGCACAAACTATTATTTAACTCCAAAAATCATAGACCAGACCAGACAGGAACGACAAAAACGCTGACCAAACAGTACGAAGCCACACTGGGAATGAGACAAACAGGGTTTAAATACACAGGCAAGGTGAGAGGATTGGACAATGGGGAACGAGACACAGGTGGACACAATGAGGGCAGGACCAGCAATCACACAGAAGTAAACAATCAGGACCAGGGCAGACAATCACAGGGAGACAGACGACACAAGGACTTCAAAACAAGACACAAACTCCAGATCCTAACACTCATGAGGATAAAAGCAAAAAAGGGGGTGACAAAAAAGGGGAGGATAAAAAGAGAGAGAGGGGGGGGGGGGAACAAATATGCTTAATATATGGGAGGATGCTTCCAAATGTGCTAAAACAATGGCAATAAAATATTAATGTGAGAATAAAAATATGTTAAAAGCAATGACGGCAGTAATAATCAATAAAAGATAATAGATCAAATAAATAATAATAACAATAAAAGGAGAAAGACCATAACAATAGACAAAACATCTAAAAGAAATAAGTGCTTAAAATAGAAAATAGATAATAAGAAACCTAATAATTCATAAATTAATGATGGATAAATAATGGGGGGATGAGGAAGGGAGGGTGAGGAACACAACACATCTAAAAATGAATAATAAGTGCTTGAAGTATAACAATACAAGATGAAAAATAAAATTAAAAGTGATCAAATAATTAATAAATATATAGAAAATTAATTTTAAAATATATAAATATATAAGCAAGGGCCCATTAATAAGTATACTGTATGATCGGTTAAAAGGCGCGATGGGAAGCATCCAAAGAAAGGTGAGTTGATGAAAGGTGAAGGGTCTAACATTTCTCATTGAGTTGGGGTTAGGGTTGGGATTATGGTTAGGGTTGGGGTTGGGGTTGGGGTTAGGGGTTAGGGTTGGGGTTAGGTTAGGAAAAAAGCGGGGTTCCCCAAGGGGAACCAAGTGGGGCACTGGCACTAGGGTTGGGGTTAGGGTTAGGGTCACAAAGTGTTGTTGAGTTATTTTGAATGTGTTTTCCCTACTTAAATTCTCATTTGAATAAGAGTGTGGTTTTAACCAAGCAGGAGGCGGCACTCCCACTGTGTTATTTTTAAACTGTAAACGGTAGATTTGGAAAACATTGTTAAGAGCTTTATTCTCATCCCATATTATATTGTACTTGAAAACCAGATGACTGAACAGCAGAGGTGACAAGGTTTAGCTACACCAATATTATCGGTCCAAATATTACCGTATCTTTGTTGGCCTGGCGGTTGGCCAGCATGCATGATGCCAGGACCCTGAAACTAAAAAGCAGCTAAATAGAATTTAGCTATTATTCATTTTATTTGTTATGCCTGCTGTTATTCCTGCTAAGGCTCAGTACAATTGAATGCACAATAATGTTTCATCAGTTCTGATGTCGTAAAGAAATAATGATATTGATCTGACCAAGTCAGCCGCAGGCCTCTTCTTGCCAGTTCAGTGGGGCCAAAAGGCCTCTGGCAGCTGTTTCTATTTTTTCTTTTTTTGTGTGTGTCACAGTGAATAATTTATGAGCCTTCTCTAATAATTGGCTCCAGACCAGGAAGTAATCTGACTGTGGTGACTTCCTGATCTCTCATCTCAATCCCCCCCCCCCCCCCCACACACACACACACACTCAACAAAAAGAGATGAAAACAACCTTTTTTTTCACAGTTATATTTTAATTTAAGGATTTAAATGACTTTGAATTAAAATCAAAAGCCCAGTAGACAATTTGCTGGACATAGGAAGACTTCTACAGATGTCAAAAGCTTTTCCAATCATCCCTTTAAGAGAAATACCTGTTAAATCATGAGGATCTGTGCTGAAATGAAACAACAGAAATCAAAGCATTGAAAAGGGAGACGAGAATCATATTTTTGCCTCTCATTAGTGATTTCATTGTAGTACTCCTAATAAAAACAGATAAATAATGATTGCGTTATTCTATCAAAAAGAACTTTGTATAAAAATAAGCAGGTTGTTCAGCCTCCTGCTCCCTAATATACTTTTTATGATTCTATACTTTTTACACTAGAAACCTTTATGTCTCGCAAAAACAATTGTGTGTGTTTCTTTTTTAAGGGCTGAGGTGGGCATCATCAAAGCTAAAACAATCTGCAAAAAAAAATATTCTGTAGAAATGCTTCACCTTTCTTTTTGCCACTGTGTAGGAGCAGAGGCTTCACACATCATTGTATATAACCTTCCCAGAAGGCAATATTCATAATAAATATTTTGGGCTGGGTAAAGAACGCTTCACTTATTTGCCAAAACATGCTCTTTATATTTTACTACATCCCACAATGTTCTAAAAAGCAACATATAACCTAGAAATATAATATATTGAGTTAAATGACTATTAGGAAAATATGAGTCATTGTGACCAACATGAGAACCATTTTATGGTTCTCTTCTCTGTGTTCATGTTGTTCTTCTTCAACACATGTGTAATCTTTCATGTATGACATTTAACTCAAATTGATCTACGCAGACATAACGCCCATGTTTTAGTGAAGTAATAGATAAGCTGGACTTGATAAACAGTATTTAGTGATACCAACATTAACATGTTTAGGTTTAAGTAACTAGATGTCTACAATAACGGATATTTTTCTTTTTTTAAATGCTATTGTTCATGCCAAAGAAAAAAGTGATCATGCATCATGTCTTTTAAACTACTAGCACCTGATTGAATTAGGTTTTAACATTTAGTCAAACAGGGATTTGCTTTAATTAGTGGCGAATATTTTTGGAATAATGTAAATCTAGAGAGACTATTTGCAAACTGGTGACTAACCATGACTAACTAATCAGTCTGAACAGTTTTTTGGAACATAACTTTGGGAACAAACACAAAACTTAAGACTGCACTCATTACTTTGGTATCAAGTCTGAGAACTCGTATGCATACGAGTACAAGAAGAAAAATAATGCAGGGTCCTTCTCCTCCATTCATTCACTTGTTTTCTGGGAATCAGGAATTGTACAAATGCATGTTCAGTGTCTTACAAGAGAATCATTAAGGACATGCCTACGAAAGTTTATTCAGAAAGATGTGCTTATGTTTTAATTGCTTCTATTCAAACTCGGTCCAGTGTATTAACTCTATGCTAAAAAAAATGCATTTACAGTATATAATGTTTTTAAATGTCAGAGGAGTCCATATGAGGAGTGAAGGAGAAAGCTATTGTCTCTTTCTTTTACTGCTACTCGTGTATAAATATATCGGTTTAGACAGCGATGAGGGTGATAACAGGTTTTTAGTCAAACTTAGTCTTGCACACATTACTTGTTAAAGGATACATTTGTCATATAATTATTATATAACATTTACTGATATTGACTCTTTTATTAACAATATAAAGAGCATCTAAATGTACCCACATTTGATGTAAAATGAGATGAAATGCCAAGCCGGCTCCTGTAAAGTGGACGACTCTAACCTTATGAGCGTAACGCGGCGTCGTAATGAAGACACATTCACTCTTGTGATGCTCGTCTTCTTATTTGGAATGGATGGTTAAAGAATCATGATCATTCTTGCATTATTCTTGTGGACATTTTAAAGGTTTTAGCGATATATGAAAGTTTGACTATCAATTTATTTGAAGATAGATGATTGATTGATTGATTGATGAATTTAAATGCTACTTTTAGAAATTCAGTTTTTGATTTTTTTTGGTCTATTTTTTGCCCTAGGTATTAATTAATTAATGTCATAACATAATTTCAGCTCTAACATAACTCGATAGGTTTGATCTCTATATGCATAGATTCATTTTTAAAGAGGACAACAACATTAAGTGTCATCAATTTATGCCAGTTTGTTACAGTCTGAATTTCCCTTTGGAAGAAAGCTTGTATACAGGAATTAGTTTAACTTAATTTATATAATCTTTTTCAAGTTGTGCAAGTAAAGGTAGACTTTAAGGTGCATCTTGTTGTGGAATAACACATTGCTGCTATTCAGTTTTTTATTTAATCAATACAAACTTGGATATTGCAACCAATATGATTTTCTTCGTGTAGGACAGGTGTCCCCCATTTGTGCTTCTGTTTTCTTTTATCTGACTACTTATCAATGTTTGAACATGACATGTGTTGTGCAACCAAATCATGAAGTCAGTGGCTTATATGGTTGAAATATGAGGCGTTAAGAGGATATAAATAGTGACGCTTCATATAATGGTATTTCTATTCAACAATTCCGAAATGTTCTTCATAGTGCAATACATTTAGCCAACAATGGTATATTTTGGGATCACACCAATACATAAATGAAGGTGTTGAATTATGTTGTTCTCAGTGGCTCACCGTCAGATGTGTTATCACGTCTCATTGCATCTGAATGCTGCAGCGCTCGCATTTTCAATGTGTCACTGAACGCAGCGCAAGAGCTCAGGAGAAGCCTTGTAACACTATTATTTGTGCCCAAGATCAAGTGGAAATAATAATGAATTTTTTTTGTGGGAAACTGATACTGCACATAAAACATAACTTACCTAAGCAATGTATTTACACCTACAATTTTGATTATATGGTTCAGTCATAGTTTTCGATGCGCTATCATTGAACACTCTTAATTTAAAGTGTGAAAAAAGATTCAAGTTTCCATTCAGGAAGAAGGTCTTTCCCTTTTCCTTGATTGTAGACATTCCTTACCACGATGTCTAAGATGCGTACTCTTGCTTTTCCTCATGTCCCTTTAACTGTGGTCTTACTTCTTTTCCAAACGTTCACAGTAGTCAGCTTTTCCTATGGCACTTTGCATTGTTCTGCATTTCACCCTTGGATACAGTTATTGAAAGTCGGTCCAGGGTCAATGTGTCAAGGTCATATTTCCGACTCCCTCCGATATGACCTTTGATCCAGCGTCCTGTTGACCTGTAAGCGTTCAAACTCATGTCTGCTGTTCCTGTCTGGACTGAGGTTCGCCAGTGCCCTGCTACCACCACCACCACCACCGACATCCTCCTCCCCATCATCGCGGCTCAGGAAGGCCAGCTCATTTTCGTAGCAGAACGAGTTAGAGCTCGGGACTAAAAACTTGTTCTCCACCATGTCCTTGGCACTGCAGCGGGGGGTGGTCGGCACCTCGTAGGTTTTGTGAAAGTGAGAGTAATCCACCTTGTACACGTTCTTCTCCTCAAACAAGGCCGGCTCGAAACGGTGACCCCAAAGGACCTCGGAGGCCAAGTAGGAGCTTCGAGCCTGTGTGGTCATGGCGGTGGCTTCAACCATCCCCTCCAAGATGACGACGATCTCAAAGTCTGCTGTCTCTAAGTCCTGTTTGCCGATCCCAAACAGGGGGCTCGCCTCATCTATCTCATGGAGAATAGTGATGGGTGAAACCAAGAAAATCCGGTCCAGACCTTTATCAAAGCCCACGTTAATGTCTATTTGGTCAAGAGGAATGTATTCCCCTTCATCGGTGATCCGAGGCTTGATGAGCTGTGCCCTCACATGGGCCTCTACGATGTGGCTTTTGCGAAGGTTCCCCACCCTCCACATGAGGCACAGCTTTCCATCCCGCATGGCAATGACAGCATTGTGGCTAAACAACAGTGTTTGTGCTCGCTTCTTAGGCCTCGCCATCTTGGCCATGATGGCGCCAATCATAAAGCAATCGATGATGCAACCCACTATGGACTGGAAGACCACCATGAAGACAGCCGCCGGGCACTCTTCAGTCACACAGCGATAGCCATAACCTATGGTAGACTGTGTTTCAATGGAGAAGAGAAAGGCGGCCACAAATCCAGTGACCTGGAGGACACAAGGAGTGAAGTTGTCATCTCCGGCGGGGTTATCCAGATCTCCGTGCAGCAAAGCGATGACCCAAAAGGCTAAGCCGAAGGCCAGCCAGGAGACAACAAAAACCAGAGTGAAGACTAATAGCATCCATCGCCAGCGGATATCGACGCACGTGGTGAAGATGTCGGCCATGTAGCGCTGCGACTTATCCTCCATGTTGGCAAACTGCACGTTGCACTGGCCATTCTTTTTGACGAAGCGGTTGCGGCATTTGCGGCGTGTGTGGATCTTGCCATTGCCAAAGCCGTTCATACCATGCATGGTCGTGAGGCGGAGGCCCTCTTCCTCGGACGACACAATGCTGTAGCGATTGATTCTTCCCACGCTCATGCTCCTGGCGGCGGCTCCGGGGTCGGTGCGGAGGGAAGGCCGGGAGTGATCGAGGCCCCTCGCCGCTTGATCACTGGCTAAGTTGCATTTTGGTGAGTCATAGATGGGGAGCTGGGTGGGAGTCTTGAGCTTGAATCCAATCCCTGTAGAGAATGTCAAGAGAGGAGAACAATGTGAGCTTCTTTCAGTCACACAATGAAATCACACCATTCATGACCAGAACCTGAACTGCAAAACCCTGTAAAACTTACATAACACTCAGATAGTTCTGCTTCTGGCCCGAAATCAAAGCCACTAATATGTATAGATCCTTCCACTGAATGAGCACAAATGACCAATTCACCGTCACCACTTACAGTTTCTTAAGTGTTCTTATTTGAATAAAAACGATTTTTGGGGGGGTATATTCTAGATACCTGCATTAGATTAACATTTTTGATATATGACCATTTTGATCATCTATCAATTGTCATATTTTTTTTATTATAAGTCTTCCTGTTAACTAATGCTGTAGTAAGTCTACTGGGGGACCAGCGTCTGATACGTCTTTGCTCTTGTAAAGTCTGATATTTCATTACAGATTATTATTTACATTGTTATGTGTTATAAGATCACCCTTTCCTCTGCCCCACTTCTACTGCACAAGGTTTGCTTCGGTTAATTCACACTCCTTCTCCTCGCCATCTTGCTCTCTTTAAAACATCACGACTCAAAATCCAATCGGTCCTCACTGAAGGGTCCTCGTGTCTTTTGATGCTGGCTGTGTGAGTGAAGAGCAGATCCACTTCGGTCACATGGCCTTTCCTGTGCTTTTCTCTTTCAAATGAGACGGTTGGCAGTGGAGACAAACTAAGTCACCTAACAGATGTTTATTATTCTGTAATGGGAAGAAGAAAAAAAGGCCGTCCTGTGAGTCACTTCTCATATCTTGGTTAGGTGTTTTATGAAATTAGGAGGGCTGTCATATTTCAGGCCTACCAGTGATAGGGAATGCTAGCACATGCTTGTATTTATAGCTGATGAGCAGCATGCCATGCAGTCATCACATATTCAACAGACAATCTGTGCGCCTCTATTTATGTTGTGCTCTTAAATTTGCCGTTGTCCTTTCGCCACAATACTTTTTGTTCGGGGCGTAGACTGGCTTGTGTGCGTGTGTGTGTGTGCGAGTATTCAAACACACTCCGAGGGGAGTTGTATGTGTGCCACTGTCTCCGTGCAGATGCAACTCCAGATGCGGTGGACGGGGATGGGGATGTGTAAGACTATTTATTTGACCCCATTCTGTACAATTTGCAGTATTATAAATCATGTTGCTTCATTTCTAGCACCTTCCCATGATGCCTCATACAGGTAGATAGTAGAGTTCTCCCCCGTGCAATGCCCTGCATTATGTATTTATTGTAATTACATACTGGTACTTTAGCTGACACAAAGAAATACAAGATTATACAAATGCAAAATGCTTGATATGTGTCAAAATATATCAGTGCAGCTGAGAAATGGTTGTCTCAGTCAGTCGACAGATCACTGCGCTGGATGCTGAGCCTCGGGGTCAAGGAGTTTTGCCCATTGGGGCTGGACGGAGGCCCTTCTGGGTGCAGACAGCTTTTAACACCTGGCCACATCCGTTCTGTGTCTACTGGGCTGATTTGGGCCCTGAAGACTTGACGGTTCACTCATGTGCGATCACAAATCCCGGGTGAGCCACCGTCTGCTACACACTCGCGCTAAATCCATCCTCACTTACACTCTTTCAGGTGGAAGTTCTCCTGAGCTGGAGCCAAATTACCTCATGCAACAATCTAAAAAAGTGTCCCTTATAGGTCAAATGCATGCCTGTATCAGTAAAATATGCCAATATGTTCTATTTTTATAATTCCAAAATAAATAGTGAACCTCACCCACTCATTTTAAATCAGTAAAATTGTCAACAGAACTAGATTAGTCTGATCCTTTCTGATAGTAGCGCTGGCTATATTAGACAATGTATTATATAATTGATCTGAGTACTGACATCATGCAGTGTCACGTGTCCAGAGAAAGTTGGTCAAATGAAAGTAAAAACCCTCCCTGTGTCTTTGGAGTCATTAGATAAGTGCCCCATAGTCTCTTAACCCATGCACACAGCCTTTGCTGTAGCTACACAGGAAGCTCAGAGGTTATGCATGTAAGGTTGAAATATACATGTTTAAAGATTCATCTCTGTCCCCAGCTCTTTGACTTTGGGTTATAGCGACAGCTGAATAGTTATGAATCTAAACTGTCTTAATTGAAATAAATTAGACAGTAAATAATCAATCTGTAGTCATATTAATTACACATAGATCATTCATTTAATGGAAAAGCTGGCCGTCTAGAATGAAAATAAGCATTATTTGGTAAATATATGTCTGCTTTAGGGCTGTTTTACCAATGTTATTGAACCTGTAATTAGTCTGTATTTTTAAATTCAAACAAAAAGGGTAATAGTGCCCAAAATTGAAAACACAAGAACCTGCTATTACCTACAAATTAAGTTTTTTAATTTTGAATCATGGGCAACTATAATACAAGCCTACTGCGGCTGTTACAAGTGTTCAGTCTTTGTAGTGAGAGACAATCAGCGTGAAAGCAATAGCAGATTCCAATCCTGTGTTTTAAATTGCGGTAATGGAACGGCCTTTGTTTTTGCATCGGAATCAAAGTTTAGGCCTTTAATGCTGCACTACCATCCAAATGTTGCACAACAAGCTCCGTGGAACGACAGCTCAGAAGGAGGCCATTTGTGTGTGTTGTTGTATTCATATGTTTTACCTTGCCTCAAGCACTTTTAGCCTGTATTTTAGAACACATGCATCTTTGATTCACAAGGCAGGACTGAGAAAGCGATTCTCCCTCAGACAATAATTTCATAAATAACCTTTTGTGACCTTGTCTGCGGCGCTTGTTCTTGGGGAGTTAGGGGGACTAACTTGGGGTGACGATGAGCCTGCAGCTGATTAGGTTCAATAGAATGAATAATTGGATGTGAAAAATAATTAAAGTGATTCGGAGGAACAATGACGTGTAGCGGGAGAGAGGGTACTTCATCTCAAGAGAAGCTCGGAGGAAACTGAGCTCAACCGCTACCATCCCAGCCCACCTCCCAAGGCCATTGTGAAGGAAGAGCCGAGGCTCAGGTGTCATTGTATTTTCCTATAGCTCGCCACGCGGAACTCATCCCGTCTCAAGTGACCTTCAGGTATTTTCCTATAGAAAGCAACACCACTCCACCATGCAGGAATTCATCTGATTGACAGTATGTTATACAAACAAGATAAAAGTTTTTTGATGTTGTTATTGTTTTTTTGAAATTTATATATATATATATAGATTGCAATAATTGAAAATGTGTCAATTGGAAGGCTGTTCATGGTTCAGCTGTTCGACAAAGAGATAGAAAGTTAGAAGACAGTAGAAGACAGTAAGCAACCCTGGAGGCTGTGAGGCTGTCGGCCTTGCCTTTTTCTGAGATGCCATCTCAGGTGGGAGAGAGAGAAGTGTTGAGAAAGAACTGAGTCACCTTCTCTCTGTTTTAACTAAATCTGTATTTTTTCTTCTTCTAGCTGCACCTGTAGTTTCTCTTCTCCACTCAAACAGCTGGTTTCCTTTGATTGATCGTTCCCACGTGGAAGCTTCTCCCTGGGCTCTTTTTGATCTTCACTTGTGCAGTTTTTTTTAATTACTCGCACCCATTCACAAAGGCTGAATCGGCCCATATTCAACCTAAACTCCGTAATTTCCAATTTAAAGCGGCACCTGTTGGTTAGAGCTCACACGCTTAGATATATTACTTTAAACACGGTTTTACTGTCATATATTCTACATAGGGTTATGCAACACGATGCATTAGTTGTAGTGCATGTTTTCAATGTGATATGGTGCCTTTTTTGTGGACGTGTTATATTATATGATTTCAGTGGGCTTGCTTTTAGCATCCTTTTAGCATCATAAAAGTAAATCAAACTGAACTAAGCTGAGATGAAAAGCAGGGTGAGGTAATTGAACTGTCAGGCTAGTCTGCATAAATCTTTGTCCTCTTCATCCTCTGTCTCTTTTGTACCCTCACATTAGGGATTGCTTTATACACTGATAGAAAAGTGCAGTACCCAAAGGAACACATCTATTGATACCTGCTCATGTCTCTCCTCCAGTAATATCATCCTAAAGTACGAGCTCTGGTTAGTTATCTGATGTAACACTCTGAGGATAATGAGGGCATAACATAGTTATCAAGCTCCTCTTTTATGGAACCAGCTTCCAATTTCAGTCCGGGAGGCAGACACAGTCACCTCGTTTAAGAGTAGACTTAAGACTTTCCTCTTTGACAGAGCTTATAGTTAGGGCTGAATCAGGTTCACCTGGTCCAGCCCTTGATATGCTGCTATAGGCTTATAGCTGCCGGGGACGTTTTAGGATGCACTGAGTACCTATCTCCTCTTTTTCTCTCCTTAAGGATGAATTTTCATCTCTCAATCACACGTTACTAACTCTGCTTTCTCCCGAGTCCTTTTGACTTCACGTCTCATGGGGTCATCGGACCCTATGAGACTGCATATCCTATCTGCCTGATGGATCGTCGAGGTCTGGGTCGTGGAATTCCTGCTCCTGACTACGCCACTGTCCTGTTGAGACTCCGCCCCCTCCTCCCCACCGCCATCTGCCTGATGGATCGTGGAGGTCTCCATCGTGGAATATGCCTACTATGAACTATTCATACACTCTGTCATATTCATTGAATGTATTTTAACTCTAAATCTGTCCTTCTGTACACATTACATCTATTGCATCTGTCCATCCTGGAGGATCCTCCTCTGTTGCTCTCCTGAAGGTTTCTTCCCTTTTTTCCCCTGAAGGGTTATTTGGGAGTTTTCCTGGTCCGATGTGAGGTTTTGGGGCAGGGATGTCTATGTGTACAGATTGTAAAGCACTCGAGACAAATTTGTAATTTGTGAAATTATATACAAATAAACTGAAATGAATTGAATTGAATAACAAGTGATCAAGTGGTAACCAATGCATTTATTATTAAGTGTAAGTGTAAGTTGATGAGGGAAGATGTAGTGCAGAAATGTGTGTTTGTTTACATGGACTGAATGCTTGGATTCATCCAGGCCTGAAAACAGAATGTTTTTTTTGTCATTAATTAGTCCATCAAATCTAAAAAGTACTGACAAAATCCCATCATAGTTTCCTGAAATGGCTTATTTTGTCTGATTCATGGTCAATAAACCTATTATTCAGCTTTACGACAATGAGAAACATAAAAACAAGTAGAAACAATCTCATCTTTGGTGCATTTTTCATGTTACATAATAATACATTCTCCGTGGACTCAATAATTGATCATTTTAGAAGTGATGTTATCACACGACATAATCCTTTTATACCCTCTGCCGTCTTGGAAGAGACAATGTAGAGATGAATCTGCCGTCAGCTTGGATTTAAACTTATCTGGTAAATTCAGGATTCAAGTTCGGTGAAGCTGATTGCTTTTAATGCTCGTCTTCGTTCCACATTTCTATAAGTTTGTTTGTTTGTTTGCCTATCAACATCACAGCCTGACATAGACAGGCATGGTGGCCTTCTGGGCCATTTCAAAATATATGCTCAAGATTAAAAGGATTAAACCTGCTTGGGTGGAGAAATCAACATCATTTAAACTATCGTGTAAATCATTATAAATACTGTGTGGTTGTAATTAAATGATGAATAAGATATTATAAGATACAATGAGACTGTTTTTGTTGCAGTCATGACTTCCAGCTTTTAATGTGTGGTGTTTACATTCGATAAATTGACATTCAATTGAAGCAATTATTCATGAATTGAACATTTTAGATGTGTAATTCTACTGTGGATGTGCTCGAGAAATGACCTCGACTGACCAGACCACCGCATCCGACTGACGTCGGCGTGACAACCGGGCTGCAAGTTTGAGGAGAAGTTTTCCTGTCCTTCTCTTACCTTTATGTCCACCTGTCCTCCCGGCTGCAGAAGCAAACCGTGGTCTCTTCTCTGCCAGTGTCCCCCTCAACCAAACTGAGTCATTATTTGCATCTGCCAGCGCAGCTGCTCCTTCTCCGTGCGTTACTCTAATACTGGAAAAACACTCCATCATCTTCAGCACGAGGAATAGACTCCGTATGAATTTCTTCATTCTTGCTCGGTTCTTTTCTCTCTGTCTCTCTCTCTCTCTCTTTCAGGTGCTGGTTGCAAGTGGAGGATGAAAAGCAGCTCTGACCGGACGGACTCACCCCTAGCACCTTGGGCCCGAAACACTCTCGCTCGACTGGTGCAAGGCGGTTATGAGGATTATTCCAGGAAAATGCAGATGTTTGTATCTCCGTCTTCTGGGCGATCTCTCCAGCTGGTCTTCTGCTCATCCTTCATCCTTTAGTCGTTCCTTCACGTCGCCATGAAACTGTGCAATACTCTCGCTGCTTATTAACTGGGCATCTCTCTTTATCAATCTTTGCAATCTGATCTAGTTGGACTGCTGATCTCTCTCTCTGACTATTTCTTCCCTCCTCTCTGTCTCTCCCTCCCTCCAGTGGTGTCACAGAAGCTGCCATTTGCAGCCTCCCTCTCTCTTTCTCCTCCCTCCCTCCTCTCTCTTGTTGTCTCTCTGCCTCCCTCCTCTCTTTCTCCCCCTTTCTCTATCTCTTGTTGTCTCTCTGCCTCCCTCCCTCTCTTCTATCCTCCCCTCCTCTCCTCTCTTTCTCGTTTTCTCTCTGCCTCCTCTCTTTTCTCCTCCTCCTCTCTCTCTTGTTGTCTCTCTTTCTCTCTCTCCCTCCCTCCCTCACCACCAGTTGACAGCAACTTGATGCACAGTCGTATCATTCAGAAAGCCCCCCGGCAGACAATCCACCATTGTATCTGATCAGATGTTAATCCAAAGTAAATGGAAGCGACATTATGAAGATGAATGGCTTTCACAACGACTTCCCACATACAATCAACAGCCCCGTTTGCTGCATTGTAGTCCATCTGCTCTGCTTTTTCTGCCGTGTCCAATACTCACGTGTCTTTTGGGTTTCGTCCGTAGTGAAAGCCTCTGCGTGTGCGATAAATCACGCTGCTGGGTGCTGCGTGAGGAGGCGCCTTTCACTCGTCACCAAAGACTGATCGATAGCATTGGACCCGAGGATGTGTGTGTTTGACAATAGGCCGTATCGCCACTGCAGGACTCCTGAGTCAGAGGAGTCGAAAGTGAAGTGAGCCGATCACGCCCATTTTATTTTATCATATGACACTCATCCACAATAGTCTTCCATGAAAATATGTCCTCCTTAGGAAGAGTTGTTGTCAGTGTTAACAAAGTGCTATTGTCTTGATGTGGAGCGTCTGAACCAAGAACTAGAGACTACGCCACGTTGTCTCGCCTCCCGGAACCAGACCACCTGAGTGACCACCTCACATGGGTCGAGGTTGCCCACAATACCCTTCCCACGGCGCCACAGGTCTCTCTCCATTCCATTGTGTCAATGGTTTCCAGCCTCCACTTTTCCCTAACAACGAGGAAGAGGTGATGGTTCCATCGGCACATGCCATGATCAGACGTTGTCGCAGAGTTTGGGCTGGTGCTCGCCAGTCTCTTCTCCTTGGTTCTGCTCGGATTAAGGCTGTAGCGGACGTTCATCGCAGGGTCGCTCCCGCCTACAGTCCTGGCCAAAAGGTTTGGCTCTCTACCAAAGACTTACCACCCATGTCGCCTCAAAGAAACTGGCTCCGAGATTTGTGGGTCCGCTTCCAGTGTCCAGAGTCATCAACCCGGCCGGTACGCTTGCAACTCCCCAGGACCTTGAGAGTGCACCCAACGTTTCACGTTAGTAAATCTGCCGGTGTGTGAGAGCACACTTGTTCCCGCCTCAAGCCCCTCCACCGCCCCAGTTCTTTGAAGGGGTGACGTTTACAAGGTCCGTAAGCTACTGGAGGTCCGTAATAGGGAGCGGCAAGCAATTCCTGGTAGACTGGAAGGGTTACGGTCCTGAGGCTAGAAGCTGGATAGCTGCTTCATTTATCGTAGACAAGACTCTTATCCACGACTTTTACAATCAGCCTGGGCCATCAGGAGTTGGCCCTAGAGGGGGGGGTACTGTTGTGCACCGACAGATATGCTAGAGAGGTTCATGACATTTATGTTCGCTTTCTCTCATTCCAGGCTTCCTGATTGTGTTCACCTGTCATCACACCTGTCTCCTATGCTCATCAGTGTCAGCCCCGCCCCTGATTGGTCCCACCTGTGTCTTGTTACCATGTGCTTAAATTCCCCTGTCTCCCAGTGTTCCTTGTCAGTTCGTCTGGTCTTTTGCCATGATCAGGTCGGGTTATGTTGTGCTCTTGAAAAGTTTTTGATCCCTCACTACGTGAGCGCTTTCATTTTGTTCACTGCAGAACCGAAAAATAAAGTACTTACAAATACTTTATCTCTGTCTCCCGGGTCGTGCAATTGGGTCCTACTTCCTAAGTGTCTGAGATCGTAACAAAAGCTGGCCGTCTAGAATGAAAATAAGCATTATTTGGTAAATATATGTCTGCTTTAGGGCTGTTTTACCAATGTTATTGAACCTGTAATTAGTCTGTATTTTTAAATTCAAACAAAAAGGGTAATAGTGCCCAAAATTGAAAACACAAGAACCTGCTATTACCTACAAATTAAGTTTTTTAATTTGGAATCATGGGCAACTATAATACAAGCCTACTGCGGCTGTTACAAGTGTTCAGTCTTTGTAGTGAGAGACAATCAGCGTGAAAGCAATAGCAGATTCCAATCCTGTGTTTTAAATTATGTAATGGAACGGCCTTTGTTTTTGCATCGGAATCAAAGTTTAGGCCTTTAATGCTGCACTACCATCCAAATGTTGCACAACAAGCTCCGTGGAACGACAGCTCAGAAGGAGGCCATTTGTGTGTGTTGTTGTATTCATATGTTTTACCTTGCCTCAAGCACTTTTAGCCTGTATTTTAGAACACATGCATCTTTGATTCACAAGGCAGGACTGAGAAAGCGATTCTCCCTCAGACAATAATTTCATAAATAACCTTTGTGACCTTGTTCTGCGCTTGTTCTTGGGGAGTTAGGGGACTAACTTGGGGTGACGATGAGCCTGCAGCTGATTAGGTTCAATAGAATGAATAATTGGATGTGAAAAATAATTAAAGTGATTCGGAGGAACAATGACGTGTAGCGGGAGAGAGGGTACTTCATCTCAAGAGAAGCTCGGAGGAAACTGAGCTCAACCGCTACCATCCCAGCCCACCTCCCAAGGCCATTGTGAAGGAAGAGCCGAGGCTCAGGTGTCATTGTATTTTCCTATAGCTCGCCACGCGGAACTCATCCCGTCTCAAGTGACCTTCAGGTATTTTCCTATAGAAAGCAACACCACTCCACCATGCAGGAATTCATCTGATTGACAGTATGTTATACAAACAAGATAAAAGTTTTTTGATGTTGTTATTGTTTTTTTGAAATTTATATATATATATAGATTGCAATAATTGAAAATGTGTCAATTGGAAGGCTGTTCATGGTTCAGCTGTTCGACAAAGAGATAGAAAGTTAGAAGACAGTAGAAGACAGTAAGCAACCCTGGAGGCTGTGAGGCTGTCGGCCTTGCCTTTTTCTGAGATGCCATCTCAGGTGGGAGAGAGAGAAGTGTTGAGAAAGAACTGAGTCACCTTCTCTCTGTTTTAACTAAATCTGTATTTTTTCTTCTTCTAGCTGCACCTGTAGTTTCTCTTCTCCACTCAAACAGCTGGTTTCCTTTGATTGATCGTTCCCACGTGGAAGCTTCTCCCTGGGCTCTTTTTGATCTTCACTTGTGCAGTTTTTTTTAATTACTCGCACCCATTCACAAAGGCTGAATCGGCCCATATTCAACCTAAACTCCGTAATTTCCAATTTAAAGCGGCACCTGTTGGTTAGAGCTCACACGCTTAGATATATTACTTTAAACACGGTTTTACTGTCATATATTCTACATAGGGTTATGCAACACGATGCATTAGTTGTAGTGCATGTTTTCAATGTGATATGGTGCCTTTTTTGTGGACGTGTTATATTATATGATTTCAGTGGGCTTGCTTTTAGCATCCTTTTAGCATCATAAAAGTAAATCAAACTGAACTAAGCTGAGATGAAAAGCAGGGTGAGGTAATTGAACTGTCAGGCTAGTCTGCATAAATCTTTGTCCTCTTCATCCTCTGTCTCTTTTGTACCCTCACATTAGGGATTGCTTTATACACTGATAGAAAAGTGCAGTACCCAAAGGAACACATCTATTGATACCTGCTCATGTCTCTCCTCCAGTAATATCATCCTAAAGTACGAGCTCTGGTTAGTTATCTGATGTAACACTCTGAGGATAATGAGGGGCATAACATAGTTATCAAGCTCCTCTTTTATGGAACCAGCTTCCAATTTCAGTCCGGGAGGCAGACACAGTCACCTCGTTTAAGAGTAGACTTAAGACTTTCCTCTTTGACAGAGCTTATAGTTAGGGCTGAATCAGGTTCACCTGGTCCAGCCCCTTGATATGCTGCTATAGGCTTATAGCTGCCGGGGGACGTTTAGGATGCACTGAGTACCTATCTCCTCTTTTTTCTCTCCTTAAGGATGAATTTTCATCTCTCAATCACACGTTACTAACTCTGCTTTCTCCCCGGAGTCCTTTTGACTTCACGTCTCATGGGGTCATCGGACCCTATGAGACGGCATAGATCCTATCTGCCTGATGGATCGTCGAGGTCTGGGTCGTGGAATTCCTGCTCCTGACTACGCCACTGTCCTGTTGAGACTCCGCCCACTCCTCCTCCCCACCGCCATCTGCCTGATGGATCGTGGAGGTCTCCATCGTGGAATATGCCTACTATGAACTATTCATACACTCTGTCATATTCATTGAATGTATTTTAACTCTAAATCTGTCCTTCTGTACACATTACATCTATTGCATCTGTCCATCCTGGAGAGGGATCCTCCTCTGTTGCTCTCCTGAAGGTTTCTTCCCTTTTTTTCCCCCTGAAGGGTTATTTGGGAGTTTTTCCTGGTCCGATGTGAGGTTTTGGGGCAGGGATGTCTATGTGTACAGATTGTAAAGCACTCCGAGACAAATTTGTAATTTGTGAAATTGGGCTATACAAATAAACTGAAATGAATTGAATTGAATAACAAGTGATCAAGTGGTAACCAATGCATTTATTATTAAGTGTAAGTGTAAGTTGATGAGGGAAGATGTAGTGCAGAAATGTGTGTTTGTTTACATGGACTGAATGCTTGGATTCATCCAGGCCTGAAAACAGAATGTTTTTTTTGTCATTAATTAGTCCATCAAATCTAAAAAGTACTGACAAAATCCCATCATAGTTTCCTGAAATGGCTTATTTTGTCTGATTCATGGTCAATAAACCTATTATTCAGCTTTACGACAATGAGAAACATAAAAACAAGTAGAAACAATCTCATCTTTGGTGCATTTTTCATGTTACATAATAATACATTCTCCGTGGACTCAATAATTGATCATTTTAGAAGTGATGTTATCACACGACATAATCCTTTTATACCCTCTGCCGTCTTGGAAGAGACAATGTAGAGATGAATCTGCCGTCAGCTTGGATTTAAACTTATCTGGTAAATTCAGGATTCAAGTTTCGGTGAAGCTGATTGCTTTTAATGCTCGTCTTCGTTCCACATTTCTATAAGTTTGTTTGTTTGTTTGCCTATCAACATCACAGCCTGACATAGACAGGCATGGTGGCCTTCTGGGCCATTTCAAAATATATGCTCAAGATTAAAAGGGGATTAAACCTGCTTGGGTGGAGAAATCAACATCATTTAAACTATCGTGTAAATCGTATAAATACTGTGTGGTTGTAATTAAATGATGAATAAGATATTATAAGATACAATGAGACTGTTTTTTGTTGCAGTCATGACTTCCAGCTTTTAATGTGTGGTGTTTACATTCGATAAATTGACATTCAATTGAAGCAATTATTCATGAATTGAACATTTTAGATGTGTAATTCTACTGTGGATGTGCTCGAGAAATGACCTCACGACTGACCAGACCACCGCATCCGACTGACGTCGACGTGACAACCGGGCTGCAAGTTTGAGGAGAAGTTTTCCCTGTCCTTCTCTTACCTTTATGTCCACCTGTCCTCCCCCGGGCTGCAGAAGCAAACGGTGGTCTCTTCTCTGCCAGTGTCCCCCTCAACCAAACTGAGGCATTATTTGCATCTGCCAGCGCAGCTGCTCCTTCTCCGTGCGTTACTCTAATACTGGAGAAAAACACTCCATCATCTTCAGCACGAGGTATAGACCCCGTTTGAATTTCTTCATTCTTGCTCGGATTCTTTTCTCTCTCTGTCTCTCTCTCTCTCTCTCTTTCAGGTGCTGGTTGCAAGTGGAGGATGAAAAGCAGCTCTGACCGGACGGACTCACCCCTAGAACCTTGGGCCCGAGACACTCTCGCTCGACAGGTGCAAGGCGGTTAACGAGGATTATTCCAGGGAAAATGCAGATGTTTGTATCTCCGTCTTCTGGGGGCGATCTCTCCAGCTGGTCTTCTGCTCATCCTTCATCCTTTAGTCGTTCCTTCACGTGCGCCATGAAACTGTGCAATACTCCTCGCTGCTTATTAACTGGGCATCTCTCTTTATCAATCTTTTGCAATCTGATCTAGTTGGACTGCTGATCTCTCTCTCTCTGACTATTTCTTCCCTCCCTCCTCTCTGTCTCTCCCTCCCTCCAGTGGTGTCACAGAAGCTGCCATTTGCAGCCTCCCTCCCTCTCTTTTCTCCTCCCCTCCCCTCCTCTCTCTTGTTGTCTCTCTGCCTCCCTCCCTCTCTTTTCTCCTCCCCTCCCCTCTCTCTCTCTCTTGTTGTCTCTCTGCCTCCCTCCCTCTCTTTTCTCCTCCCCTCCCCTCCTCTCTCTCTCGTTGTCTCTCTGCCTCCCTCCCTCTCTTTTCTCCTCCCCTCCTCTCTCTCTCTTGTTGTCTCTCTTTCTCTCTCTCCCTCCCTCCCTCACCACCAGTTGACAGCAACTTGATGCACAGTCGTATCATTCAGAAAGCCCCCCGGCAGACAATCCACCATTGTATCTGATCAGATGTTAATCCAAAGTAAATGGAAGCGACATTATGAAGATGAATGGCTTTCACAACGACTTCCCACATACAATCAACAGCCCCGTTTGCTGCATTGTAGTCCATCTGCTCTGCTTTTTCTGCCGTGTCCAATACTCACGTGTCTTTTGGGTTTCGTCCGTAGTGAAAGCCTCTGCGTGTGGACGATACGTCACGCTGCTGGGTGCTGCGTGAGGAGAGACGCCTTTCACACTCGTCACCAAAGACTGATCGATAGCATTGGACCCGAGGATGTGTGTGTGTTTGACAATAGGGCCGTATCGCCACTGCAGGACTCCTGAGTCAGAGGAGTCGAAAGTGAAGTGAGCCGATCACGCCCATTTTATTTTATCATATGACACTCATCCACAATAGTCTTCCATGAAAAATATGTCCTCCTTAGGAAGAGTTGTTGTCAGTGTTAACAAAGTGCTATTGTCTTGATGTGTTACTATGCATGTATCTCTTAAAAAAGAAAATTATATTGCGTCCCCGGCTGCAGCTTTCTCTGCATGGCCACCACTATCGAGCACATCACCGTTACCCTTGACGGCTTCAAAGTGTGACATCAGCGTCAGACCTGAGTGCCTGCTTCCCTTTTCTCACGTCTTTTCGGCGGGCCGTGTCATCAGTCAAACGCTTAAAGTGATGACAATTAGTGCGGGGGTGGGGGGGGGGGGTAGTTTGGGGCTGGGTGAGAAGTTTCTAAATGCAGCCATACTGGCTCAGCCCCAGCTTTATCGCTAATGATTCATCCGTGCAGGAACCCTCTCTATTTTCTCCCCCCTCTCTTTTCTCTCCACCTCTCTCTGCTGTTCTTTCTTCCTCTGGGCCTCTGATTTCAGACTTCTGAGGGTGATTTGCAGCAAGAGCCCGTGTGTGATCATCACTGGGCTATTGTGTTTGGCCTGAGGACGTCAACTAACGGAGCTCAAAGCGTCCTTTTAAAGTGCCTCTCAGTGTGTCGGCAACAGGTAGGCTACTGTACCCAGTTCCTGCATAATGTAATGAGGCTTTGACGAGCCTGGAGAACAGTAGATCACAAGGTTCATGCATCCAGACTGTAAACCTTGTTATGTAACTGCACCATAATCACAGGTGGCAGCTCACATACCCTTTAAATGTGTGCGTGTGTGTGTGTGTGTGTGTGTGTGTGTGTGTGTGTGTGTGTGTGTGTGTGTGTGTGTGTGTGTGTGTGTGTGTGTGTGTGTGTGTGTGTGTGTGTGTGTGTGTGTGTGTGTGTGTGTGTGTGTGTGTGTGTGTGTGTGTGTGAGTGTGTAAATGAGAGGGTTTTGCCTCCCAGGGAGATGGCTAAGTGGGATTTGCTGCCGCTTCCATGGCTACAGGTATAACACATTTTCACTATTTTCAGACCAATGGGAGTTGGTGGATATGAAGTGAAGAGAGAGGAAAGAAAAGAAAAGAGAGAGAGAGGCTGTTGGTTAACAAAATGCTTTGGCGATGTTGTAAACATGGCTCATCAGAGAATTGGCGAATTGATAAAGTAAGCGGTTAAAGATATATATATATATATATATATATGTGTATATATATATTTTTATATATATATATACATATATATATATATATATTGTATATGTATATATATCTATATATATATTAAAAATGTTATCTTAAAATCAGAATGTTATCTTGCTTGAATGGGTAGTTATGTTATGTTCATAACTTGACTGGCTCCATTTAATACATCGTATGGAGCTGGTTTTGATTGGCTGTAGGCACTAAACATTAATCAAAATCCTTTTCATGGAGTCATTTTACAGCATTTTACCGACATGCCTCCATGTAGTGCGGGTAATTTAAATTACTGACTGAAAAACAACTCAAAAAGAAGAAAAAAAATATGACAAGGTTCAAAGTTTTTTATTTGCCATTTGTGCCTAGCCAGACACATTGGGATTGTTTAGCAGGGCTCTCCGAGTCAACAGAGGTACAAACACATTATAATAATAAGAAGAACAAATATAAAAAAACACAGTATTAAGTACAGTTTTTAAAAAACAGGTTATCAACATAAAAAAGGAGAGAGCAGAGGTTAATAAATAGATAAGGAAATCATGCAAAGGTAGCCGACCGTGTAACTGAAAGAAAACTGAAAAACAGACGTACATGGGATGGTTGGAATACAGACTTAATGTAGAGATGGAAGTGTCACTTTGGTCATAAACAGCAGCTCGGACGAGAACGTGAAGAAATTGAAGAGTTGGCGATCGTGTTGTTTTTTTCTGCTGCTGCTATATGCAGCCAGGTGTAATTTGCATTAATCAGAGGGGCCCTAAGAATAAACTTTAACAATCCTGCTTGTGATAGTGATTGTGGCGCTTCCTCTTTTACAATGAAGCTCGCTTCTCATCTTACTGACTTATCTCTGCTGACGGCTCGATTTCCCTCCATCATAGTTACGAAATATTATCTGAATATTGACACACAAAGGGAAATATATCTGAAATATGTGCTATGTTAGTAGCATGTGATACTTGAGAGTTAATAAAAATAGCACTTGTATTATCCCAATTTAGGTATTCAAATTTGGTGAGTTTTAGAAGTTGATGTATAGATTACGCTCACAGATTGGATGTGTCTTTACAAAATGTATAACACCTCATTGAATATAACATTACTTTATATACATATACACTACCGTTCAAAAGTTTGGGGTCACTTAGAAATGTCTTTATTTTTCAAAGAAAATCACTGTTTTTTCAATAGAGATAACATTAAATTAATCAAAAATACACTCTATACATTGTTAATGTGGTAAATTAATATTCAAGGTGGAAGTGTCTGGTTTCTAATGAAATATCTCCATCGGTGTATAGAGGCCCATTTACAGCAACGATCACTCCAGTGTTCTAATGGTACATTGTGTTTGCTAATCACCTTAGAAGACTAATGTCTGATTAGAAAACACGTGCAATTATGCTAGCACAGCTGAAAACAGTTATGCTGGTGATATAAGCTATAACTGGCCTTCCTTTGAGCTTGAAGTTTGTAGAACAAAATTAATACTTCAAATATTAATCATTATTTCTAACCTTGTCAATGTCTTGACTATATGTTCTATGAAATGTTCAATTCATTTGATAAATAAAAGTGTGAGTTTTCATGGAAGACACGAAATTGTCTGGGGTCACCCAGACAATTTTGTGTCTTCCAAACTTTTGAACGGGAGTGTATATATATATTTTTTAAATACAAACTACCCTCTGTCGTTATGATTCTTCAAAACCACGGCTACGTGATGTCACTGAACCTTCCTCTGGCTCCATCTCTCATATAAATAAGTAATTTTTTGCTCACTAATGTGTCTTTGTATTCCGTGGAAGGCCGGGAGAGTTGAACTATCTCCCCCCCCCCCCCCCACCTCTCCCACCCCCTCCTCTGTGTGTGGTCTTGTTTTAAGCACCCCAATTACATTATTCTCCGAGACTCCTGTCTGATGCATCTATTTCAGGCTTTGGAGTTGTTCCCGTTCATTTCATTTTTTTGCGACTTCATTTCTTGTCAGCGGGGATTAGGAATGTGATATTACTGAACTCACACTGGCTGGAATAGTTGTGAAAAGGCCTTCTTGTTCATGGGCCCAGCTGGCTGTGGCGGTGGTGGAGTGTGTGTGTGTGTGTGTGTGTGTGTGTGTGTGTGTGTGTGTGTGTGTGTGTGTGTGTGTGTGTGTGTGTGTGTGTGTGTGTGTGTTGGATGGTTGATTCAAATGTTGGACCGTGTGGAAATAACATCTTACACACACTTAATAATTGCCCAGACTAATTGGGTTTTGTAAAAGTTTCTTTGTTCTTCCATTTTGTTTTTCTAATTGATTTCATGCAGTGTCACAATAAACAGTTTTAAAAATATATATTTGAGACACATTTCATCAGGTATGTGTAATATTGTTTAGGTTCACATGAACACCTGTTGGTGTGGGATGCAGGTTAGTATGGTCTGCTAGTAGTTCTATCCTTCACTGTGCAGCGTGATCCCTCAGTGAAGACTGACAGGCTATACATGAGTTTGTTTATTTTCTGATGTATTCCATAGGTAAGTGTTCTAAAAACATGTATAGATAGTTTACCTTCTGTTCTTGTTTGTGTCTGTGACACACACACACACACATCTTCATTTGGTTTAATACAGAGCTATTTGTTCAAGTCAAATCAGACATTCCACAACACCGACTACGCTATCACAGTCTCAGGAGCCATGACGACTAATGTGTCTACGTCATGGCTCCTATACTTAACATCCCCCTTTAGTCTTTCTCTGCGCCTCACACGGGCTGCTCCTGCTTCGAGTGCAGGGAACGGACAGTGATGGAGGTTTGATCTGAAGGCCAATCCCAACTACGCCTAATAAACGTCACCCTTATCTGACACCTGCATTAACCATCCAACGCCTAACACGTACGTCATGTGTCCTCCAATCTGATCGTAATTAGGTAACCAAGAAAAAACAAGACAATGTCCCTGATCAGGACGGTTACATTTACAGATTTTAACGACCGGTCTAAATTAAGGCTCAAATTACTGCAATCCGTCATTATTAACTCACTTATGTCCTACTTAATAAAAGCTGAAATGTGTATTTGCATTTAGTTTTTATCGCCATACAGAAATGATAATAGAAAGCCATGTGGGTGTTTATCAGGGCAAGGAAAATATATTTGTACACAATACATACTGTAGATGGGGAATTGTGTATGTTTATATATGATAATGAGCTGAAATCACACGGGCATTGTTGTTTTTTTTATATTAAATAATACCTACACTTTTTTTTTTTTTTTTTTTTTAGATTTCTCCTAAAATAACTGCAATACCAATATCTCCCAGATTGTGTCATTGTATTAAAAAAATTGCCACATGAAAAACATAATAATCACAAATATACATTTCCAAATTTAGTAAATGCGTAAATACTTGTCAGTGGCTCTTTTTTCTGGGTCCTCAAATCCCTTGTTTAAATGACTCGTGTTTCACAATGAGTCAACATCACTTTGCTAACATGCAATTTAGAACTCGTGCTAATATGTGGGGGCCCTGAGCTAGATTAGATTAGATTAGATATTCCTTTATTAGTCCCACAGTGGGGAAATTTGAGTCAAATTTCAGTCAAATTGAATTGGGTGAAAAACTTATAAAAACTGTAATGTGACAAAGTTTTGAGTATCTTCATATCTCTTATGGCGGTTGTCAGACAAGTGTCAAAATTCCTAAGAATGTATCATTCACTGAGGCCTTAATGCAGCTTCTTGTTAATTAAATACGCTTTTAAAGCTTTCTTATACAACAACTCGCTCTCGAGATCAATTACCGTATTAGCCTGATGAGGATGAATTTAAGCCATCATGCTCCAACGATGCCGTTGTGTGTTGGTGAACGACACAAGGACGTGTGTGACAGCAACATGATCACACTCAAACCTTAATTTGAACGCTTATAGTTATGGTTTATGGTTTATGCTGAATTTGGGAGGAAGTAACCGTCTTCATTTTCGGGGGGGGGGGGGATCTTTCCAGTTTTCAAATCACCTGTAGAATGTCTTTATATTCTTTTCACCTTTGCCCGAAACTTGCCTCCTAACTTTCCACAACAGTTTCATTACCTAATGTGCGACGCTGGGGGTGGTCTGGGTGGCTGTCTACGGTTCACATGTCCTCACCTTGACAGCACGCTGGGAAAAAAAGAGAAAAAAAACCCACCTGTCTAGCTTTCCAGCGATACCCCGGGGGTGAGAAAATTAATCGGCTCAGGATCCGGTGTCCTCACTGCCACATCTCCTCCCCGCTGACCCTGAACTCTGCCCTGCTTCGTACGGCAGACCATCTCCGTGGCGATCAAACACTCCTCTCCCTTCAGCCTTTACCGTATACGGCTTTAATTTCCTCTTTCACAAGATGTTGTACTTGGATAACGTTTGGATTGAGCGACGGCTGGTCGTGTCTCCGTGATGCTATGCCTCGGCAACTATGTTATAACAGATGCTGTCACTCGTGACACAAATTAAAATCCCCTCTGCTGAACAGATTACGTATTCAGACGCTCTCAGACTCCCTCTCTGTTCCATATCTGGTATTTTTAGAACTGGTTTCACACCCACCTCATTCGTTTTCTGCGAGCATGACCACATGTATGAAAGACCGCTTGTCAGTCGTCCAGTAGAAGACGAACAGAGGGTGCTATTACGAATAAACCCTCGTCCATAGAAGTACAATCAGTGTTGGACAAGTTACTGAAAATTAGTAATTAGTTACAGTTACTAGTTACTTCTTTTAAAAGTAATTTAATTACTTTACTAGTTACTGTATATCAAAAGTAATTAGTTACTAGGGAAAGTAACTTTTGTCTGCTTTTTTAATGTAATGAACAGTACTGAAGAATCAAACACAATAAACATATTTTGTAGACCTATTTATTGCAATCAACAGGGCAACAGGCCTCATCTCAAGCAGTAGTACAAAAGGTTAACAAAATGTTTTCACAAAAATGCCTCATAAGGCAAAGCTAAATATAGATAAGAGATGAGATTCTCAACAAACGTTAAAATGGGCTAACAAGTATCATCTCTCACCTCTGACCAGTAGCCACAACATTGCTAGCTCTCAAACCAGTTATTGTACCTCAAGAGGAGAAGCTTCTCAAACTTTTGATCTGAGAGCCTACTCCTCTTTGGAGAGAGAATCAGGTTCCCAAGGCTAAAGAGTCTTTCCACTGGGGCACTGGATGGAGTGGCTGATTCAGAGCGTCCATCCCTGTGGCTCCTGATTTAAAGTAATCAGCTACTTCATTTTCAACAGAGACATAGGCATCCTCCTCACTCTCATCAAAGCTAAAGAATTCATCCTCTTTGGTAGATGGCCGGCGCTGTGTTGTTGGGGTTTCCCCTGGGTGCTCATCCTGCTCTGGGACATATGTTCTGCATTCTGCTACTAAACTTGCTTTTACAAGGTCCTTCCTCTCCTGGTCACGCAGCCAACGTAATTTACAACTCACCACTACATTTTTGTCTTTAATTTCGACGAGCGAAAAGTAATGTCCATACTTCCAGGAGAGAAAGCTCGTGCTATCCGATGTGGTTTAATGCTCATTGATTGATTCGATTGGTGTATATTGTAGCGGGGACTGGAACTGGTGACGGAACACTGGGGACTGGAACCGGCGACGGAACACCGGGGACTGGAACTGGTGACGGAACACCGGGGACTGGAACCGGCGACGGAACACCGGGGGCTGGAACCGGCGACGGAACACCGGGGGCTGGAACCGGCGACGGAACACCGGGGACTGGAGCCGGCGACGGAACACCGGGGACTGGAACCGGCGACGGAACACCGGGGACTGGAACCGGCGACGGAACACCGGGGGCTGGAACCGGCGACGGAACACCGGGGGCTGGAACCGGCGACGGAACACCGGGGACTGGAACCGGTGACAGAACACCGGGGACTGGAGCTGGTGACGGAACACCGGGGACTGGAGCTGGTGACGGAACACCGGGGACTGGAGCTGGTGACGGAACACCGGGGACTGGAGCTGGTGACGGAACACCGGGGACTGGAGCCGGATGCTTCCACGAAATGGTCCGATTGATGATGTCGGATAAACTCTGCTGAATCTCCTCCCGGGTCCTGGGTGCTGGCGTCGGTGGAACAGGAACTGCCGGGTGCTTCCACGAAATGGTCCGATTGATGATGTCGGATAAACTCTGCTGAATCTCCTCCCGGGTCCTGGGTGCTGGCGTCGGTGGAACGGGAACTGCCGGGTGCTTCCACGGAATGATGAGCGGCGGGTAGGTCCGATTGATGATGTCGTAAAAACTCTACTGCGCTGGGTCCATCTTCTAGGTCTGTTCGTTCTGTTGTGATCGTGCATAGGTTTGGACCCAAACGCAGCAGGCAGAGTTCTCAGAAAATACACAGGATTTATTCTTAAAAGATGTAGCAGGAACAAAGACACGAACCGGACAGGAACTAAAACGAACAGACAAAGAACAAGCAGAAAGACACAAGCTAAATACACTGGGGAAACGAGACACAGGTGGAGACACAGGTGGAAACGATCAGGGCGTGGCTGGGAACAATCAGGACCGAAACAGACAAGCACAGGGAAGGAAGCGCAGGGAAACAGGAAACAAGACAGGGACTTCAAAACAAAACAGGAAACACTCCAAATCATAACACAACACTGAGTACAATACAAGCAAACGTATACTAACAGCACAATTAAACTGTTTTTTATCTTTCAAAGTTATAACTCAGTACAGTTCTTGCAAATTAGCTGACTTTGAATGGCAGATCAGGGACAGGGAAGTGGGCCCACCGTGACGCCATCAGAGCCACGTGTTCCCTCGCTCGTCTTATAACCTCGATGGCTCAACTGCAATGCGATTGGTCACTTCCTGTGGATCACTCAAAGAGTGAGTCCCGAGAAGGGGACACAGCGCTGTGTTCGGGATGTGAGACGAAAAAACCGACTCAAACCGGGTCCGAGACCCAGATCAAAATCATGTGCCGCAGTGCGGAGAGGTCAAGGCGGCGATGACGAGTTTCATGTGTTTGTTATCGGCCGTGTGGATGTGTGTGTGAATCCGTGTTAGAACTCGTCTTCCTGTTTCCGAGTCTCTTTCATGTTTGCATGAACTGTTTGTGCACACGAGAGAGCGAGAGAGAGAGAGAGAGAGAGAGAGAGAGAGAGGGCACACTGAGCTATTTATGGCAGGTCCGGCTCCCTGGGAACTCATCCTCCTTCTGTCAATGCCACACAGCCGGGCCCAGCGAAGCGCTGATTCTACCCATAATGCACCAGCAGCTGACCCTTTTTTCTTCTTCTCCATGGCATCACAGACCGCATTATTTTGGAGCGTCACTTTCTACTTTCTCCTTGCGGTCTCGCTCGCACCGTCTGCTTCACACACACACACACACACACTCATAAAGACCTGTGTGTGCTCTCTGTAGGCTTTCTCACACACTGAGGCACAGTCACTTTCACGCCCACACACACTCGCCTGTAATGTCACGAGAATAAACACAGCAGATTGACAAAGAGCTTTTTGGGAGTCAGAGATGTTATCACATGATTCAACGCTGTGGTATGCGGTAGTGGGGGTTGCACAAAGGTTCAAAAGAGAGTCGTGGTATCAATAATAGTATATTGAGATGCTGCAAAATAGGCCGGGGGGGTCTTTGAAAAATAAATTAACCATTGAGGCATATGGTGTTTTTGTGCAGGCATATGGTGGGATGCCACATGCCCCTTTAGCTCGGGGCCACGTTAGATGGAGCGACAGGAGGCCATTCATAATATTGGGCTGAGGAGCTTTACGCATGAGAGCTGGAGTAAAGGGAACATGCCAGGACCGTGCACTGTGTTTATTTAAAGGGCTGGTACTCGTGGTTTTACATCTCTCAAACCAGTAATTGGAAATGGCTTCAACTGCTGCTTCCTTTAAGGCTGCCACTGGTTTCCATTCATGTTGTAATTCATAGTATATTAAACCATTCATAATGTGTATTAATAAAATAAAAATCTAACTTTGAGAGACATGCAACTGAGGCCCAGTGGTGTGTTCAAGGACACTGTGGGTGGCAATCAGCACCCGTTTTAATAAAAGAATTTATGGCTATTACATTATGTCTTTTGAGTGTGCCGCTTTTTGCAGTTTTAGGTTTTTTTGATGTTGGAGCATTTTTTTATGCACCAACCAGAGGAATTTGTTTTAGCAAATAAATGTCTGTTTAAACCTTTCCAACCACCTTTGGAAATATCATTGTGCAACTCAATGATAGATCAAGAAAATATTCCTGTCATCTGACCTTTCACGAGCAATTCAACATTTACATTCATATTTCTGTACATCTATATTAAAATGAATCCCTCGGAGTGGGCGTGGTGGTATCGATGGTTCCCAACGCAGGAGTTTTCCAGGTCGGGCTCAGTGTGGCCATAGCAGTGCCGTTGCGTCAGCTTTATTCTCCGCTGAGGCTTTACACTAATTCACTGCATCCGATCGCACAGCAAGGCGCTCAATGGCCCCGTTCACTGGCTCCAAAGGCCAAAAATGTCTCCCATTGTTCCCCCGTGAGAGGCCGGATATACAGGGGTGTCTGTGGAAGGGGTTGACGTTCAGCATTTTTATACATTTTTAGCACCACTACTGTTAACAAGGGTGAAGTTCAAAGGAACTTTTGGTCGATTGCCAGTGAAGCTTTTCTTAGTGTGTGTGTGTGTGAGTGTGTGTGTTTAGGTGTCCCTGAACCAAGGTAACCAAGTGAGATTTACTTTGGCTGAGATCAACTCTTTGAGTTTGCGGTCCCTCTCTAGCAGCTCTCCCTGTGGGCGTGTGGATGAGAAGTGAGAAATAGACCGAAGCCGTGTGAAATTATTAAAAGTCAGCCCTCATTTTAGTCGTGGGAATTATATTTTGGGAGATAGCTTACACACTCTGTTTAAGAATCGTATTTTAGTTAGATCGATGGTATTAAAAAAAAAATCTAAATAGATATTTCTAAATATAATATCAGCCATCAGTGTGTTTTACCTTTTTTCTGTTTTCTGCTAAATTCTAACTTTTTACTGTATTGTTTATTGAATTCATGGTTTTGCAGCATTTTCCTGCAGGCTCACCCTTTTCAATCAGGCACTTTGATGATAGTATATATTATATTAGTAGTGGTAGTGGGTGTTAGATTGTAATAGTTTATTTTGATATGACACATGTGCAGATGCATGTGTCTTATGCTTTAAATTAATACATGTAGAAAGATATTATAATAGGAAATATTTGGGAGAATATTGATATTGTTATTAATGTATTATGAAGCATAGGGGTAATGTTTACTCTATGCAAATGTAAATGGCAAGAATGTATGTTGCATAAGAGTGAATGTATGTTTAGTATTTCAGAATTATCGAAGCCGGTTAAAGCCCGTGAAGTGACTTTATTTGCAGACAATAACAGATGGGACTTTTATTGTGAAAATACTTGTTTAGTGACTTTAGGCTGTAGCTCAGTGGGGTAAGAGGGCCGTCCTGCAACCGCAAGGTTGTGCGTTCGATCCCCGCTCTCCCCATTAGTTGCAAGTCGAAGTGTCCTTGAGCAAGGCACAGAACCCCCAGTTGCTTCCCGGGCGCATCACTGCAGCCCACTGCTCCTTAATAACTAAGGATGGGTTAAATGCAGAGAACTAATTTCCCCTTGGGGATTAATAAAAGTGTATATTTATTTTTGTATTTATTTTGACCGGAAGTTACGTTTTGACCCAGGGTTCAGTGACATTGGACCTCTCCATTGTTCTAGCCGGACTTTGAACAAACCGGAAGGTGTTAAAGGATGGACTAACCTTTGAGAGTGAGTGATTGGCTGATTTTGCGACGCATACTCTGTTCTGGGAAAATAGCTTTCTCTTTCGTCGCGGCCCCGCGTGCTTCAGGCTGGATCCTGAGGAGCCAGGACCATCACGAAGACCACGATCGTGAGACTTGAATGTTTGTTTACTTTTCTTGCCATTAAATGTTGTTAACTTAATTCACGTGCATCCGGAGCCTGTTTTCCATCATCTGCGAAGTGCCCAGTTTCAGTTTACTCTGATATGGGCGTAAAAAATATATGGCTTCATGTGAACTTTTTAAAACCTATAACCTTTGAGCAACAGGTCGAGCAAATTTAGAATAAATTTAGAGCAAATTTAGAATAAACAGCAACGTTCATACAGTATATAGACAATTGTTACTATGGTGTGTATCAGGGAACCTAAATTATAATGTAATACTGCCCTACCTCCTTTCAAAATAGTATTACAGAGTAATTTAAATCAGACAATGTAAATAATAGCAAATGTTTAAAAAAAAGTCAAAGCAAACTAATTAAATTATCTTGTATTCAAACAGGATATAATATAAAGTCAACTTGGATCCAGAGTCATGTCTTTTGAAATAAAATAAATTCATTACTCTGGAGAGACTTCAGAAATGGAGTACCCAAACTTATGTAACATTTAGCTTCAGTGCACTGACCCTGTGGCATTGAAGCCTGAAGGCGGCGCGGCGCGTTCATAACATTATCCAGCTCAGGAGCCACCGGGATGGGCTGCTCCCGTTACCCTGAGCCTCCTGACTGAGCCTCCTGAGTGAGCCTCCTGAGTGATCCTCCTGAGTGAGCCCTCATGTCACCGCTCGGTTCAGAGCCGCAGCGCCGTGAAAGAAGAGGTGCAAACGGACCGCTCAGCACTCTTCTCTATTACAGTGATGGGGAGCGGCTCTTATTAACCCCACAATACAGGACGGGGAACAGAGGTTTTGTCTCACCTGTAACTCCATCTCCACCCTTCTGAACTCCACCATGCTATTGCATATCTGACTCATTGACTATTTTTTTTCAACCACAACTCAGTAAAAGCTATATTTTAATGAATTACTGGTCCTAGATCAGTCCTAAAGTCATGCATCCTGCATCTGCTTCATACTACTTACAATAAATTGTTCAGTTATATCATTGTTATTGATCTCTACATTTATTTTATCAATGTTCGGTGCATTTCTTTTTGTCGCACTATTTAAATGTAATTTAATACATCGCCTTTGTACATATTATTTAATTATTAGTTTTTTTCAACAATAATGTTGGAATTCATAGGACGCAGGGGATAAAAAGGTCAAATTTAATCAAAATAGTATTTATAATGCAAATTTCAGCTCTTATAGAACAGCCATGTGTTGTGGTCAACATAATAGCAAAATAGATCTTTTATTAGACAGCAAATAAATATTAAAATGTAGACAGCAGTTATGTCAAAGAAGTGGATATAGTGAATAAACAAATTGATAAAGTTAATACAAGGATCTATCAGAATGATTATAGGTGCATCCCAGCTCAGGTAATATCGTCTATAAGGAGCTGATGCAGCTGCATCACACCTGAGACTCACAGGCCGTGTCACCCTCCGTCAGTGTGTAATGTTCATGTTTGTGTTGAGGTGTTATTCTCATATTTAGTTTTTGGCTCATTTGCCAAATAAGACCTCCAGTGTCTGCGCCCAGTGACCTCAAACTGTCCCTTGAAGTGTCTACACATCATCATATATTCAATTTTGATATCATGTAAATAAGATAGGAAACACCTGCATGTATTATGGGATGTTTTATGATTCTCACATCTTCTGCAAACTGTTTCATAACTATTTCACGTTGCCAACGCTGGTGCTGAAAGCCATCCAGCAGCAGCTATCTTAGCAGGCATGAACCCGAGTGTTTAATCTTTCAGCGACTGGAAACAATCCTCTAATTACTGTAATTGGCCGGCGAGGAGGAAGAGGAGGAGGAGGCGGGCGGGCGGGTGTGGTGGCACGGAAAAGCCACAGTGGCACCCTGTCCTCTGGCCGTCATCACCTCGGCTGCTTCATCACCTCCGACCACTCTATTATCCTCCTCGATTGTGTTACACCAGTTTGCTCTTCACCTCCATCCCCCTCCCCCCTCCGAAGACCCCACAGAGTGGGTGTGTGTATTCCCTTAAGGGCAGAAGACCGGTGGTTCACACCAAAAGTGTTATTCCTGCAAGCGATGGTATAATACTAGAGAGATTAAATATTGTAATATAGTATAGTGTATAGTATTTTTTTAAAGGAACCATTGGAGAAGGATCACGTTACCTCAATGATTTTAAAGCTAAAGTTAAAGAGCTAAATGCTCATCATAATTGATTTTGGTTGGAAGGGAAACGAGACTAAATCAAACCCATTCATCATACGAAAGCTTGTAATTTATACAGATCGATACAAGAAGGGGCTTTACGGAGGAGTTTAAACATAGTCATGAGGTAAAAGAAAGACACTGATTTCTATAAATCAATCAATCAAACTTTTTTTACAGACTCAAGGTCCAGATAGTCAAAACATAAAATATAATAAAATACATACAAAACACAAGTAAAAAACAAACAAACAACTACACATGCTTTATAAATAGACAGCTGTACCAGTGTCTCCACAGTGTCTCCACTGGTAGCGTGTAGTGTTGAGTTTTATATTTGATAAAAACATGATGTCATTTTCGGAGGCATCAACCCGGCAGATAAATTTGTACATTAAATTTCTTAAAACCGGTTTTAATGTCTTGACTCCTGCAGCCACAAACATCTCACTGGCACTAGTCCACCACGGTCTCTTCAACAATGTCCTCATGGCATCATTGTCGGCCACTTGGATTGGATTGTAAGGATTCAATTTATTGTCATTGCAGAGTACAGGTACAGAGGCAACAAAATGGAAAGAAAGAATGAAAGATTACAGCATAACATGAGGGGAGAGAGGAAAGAAAAACAACTAGCAGACTATGGTCCTATAGGCAGGGGTGCACATAACTGGTACGCAGGTACGCATGGGCGAAAATAATCAACAATGCGTCATGCCACTTGTGTTACTTTGCGCCTTTGCGTACTTGACCGATCTGATATTGATCGTCTCTAACCAACAGCATGTCATTTCTGTCTCTACGTGTCGCGTTAACACTTCTCGGCTCTCCGTCTCGCGCTCCACAGAGCTCCGATGCCGCACATCGGGACGAAAAAAGTCACTTGTAGGCGCGCATCGCTACCCCCCGTAGGTGGACGTCACAAAAGCTGATGCTACAGCTACAGGAGTGAGTACCAAACACCATCTCCCGGTACTCACCTGAGTAACTCACTGAAAAAGTTATGTGCACCCCTGCCTATAGGAGTACAGTTTGGGAGCAGGAAAAAACACACCTCAGCACATAAGCACATACATTTTAAACATGACTTGCAACAGGGAGGGGGGGGGGGGGGTAAGGCAAAGACTGGGTGATCTAAGCCCAGCCAGTGGGGGGCAGAAGGTAAGCCAGCACAGACAAGCAGCCAGCCGGTCCAGCAGCCATTACAGCGCCAGTCACAGACCCCGTCCTGTCACACTGGGGGGTACGAAGCAGGCGAAGGCGTGGAATGGGGGGTGAGGGTAGTGAATGCATATCTGTGTGTGGAAAGTTTGTGTATGAGTAAGCCACTTGCAGTGTCCGTAGGCTTGCTTCAGGTCTATTTCACCATTATCAAGTCTAATTATTTAGTTTCCTGGCCACATCCATTTTGTGACCAGCTATTTTGATACACAGATAAACTCTTTCCAACTGCCTCAAGGAAATAGAACATGAAGAGATAAAAGAAAGTCTGTATGTGTCATTGCTTCACTCAAAAATCCCTTTGAATTCAAGAGATTTTTTTTTTGTGGGCAGAGGATGGAGGAGGGTCAACAGTGTGGGCTGCTGTCAGCCCGGCTTAGTGTCCGGGCAAGTACACCGACCGTGCTGCGCTGGTGTGGCATCAGCAGAGAGGTGACACTCCCAGGGCATGCCACCTCTTAACCAGCGCTTACCGCGGACAGCCCTCGGCCGCTGGACGCCAAGAGGAGGAGTCGTTTACTGTTAAGGGTGAGCCAGGCAGGAACCCAAAAGCAGCACAAGGAGTTCTTTCAAAATAAAAAGGTTTCTTTAATTGTGTACTGAGCAGAACCACAGTCTGGCAAGAGGAGAGAAACTAACGATCCAACAACATCAAGGGGTGTGAGTACAGTTTAAGTAGGCAGCGTCCTAATTGACGATCAGTCCCAGCTGCTCCGGCAATCACCGCCCAGGGGAGGGAGGAGACAGCCACACCCTCTTGGTGAGCCCTAGACAGACAGGGTAAACACACAGGAGACAGAAGGACAGGGAAACAGAGGAGACACAGGGAAACACTGTCTTGTCTTGATGACAACATGACAGTTTACATCTTATTCAAAACACATCAGCCGTAAACCGTGTGCTAAGTGTGATGGATTCAACCTCAGCGAGGCCATTCTGGTATTCAAACCCCTTGGATACTCGTGATAATATTGTTTTTCACAAGTCCAGGATGTCTTCTTATCATCTTGTAATTCATGTGGTTGGTGTAAAGCTTCCGGTGGCTGGGTGTGAACCCGCTGCATTCAGCTGAGGCCCACTGATGTACAGCAGGTGGAGAGAGCAATTACACGTACTGGAGTGAGACTTTTTTTCTAGCTGAAAAAGAACTGAGAGGTGCTGCCCATAAACACCTTGTGGTTCCATTGCATCACTGGTCTCCTGAGGCCTCCGTCTGAAGAGCTTCAACATGGATTTCTCTGCTATAGACAGACACTCTCGCTCCTTGAGAAGGACGGTCCTTTGTGGTTAATATATGTATGGGAATGATGTCTGATGACTAATATTTTGTTGTTGTTGTGTAGTTCATTCAGTCAATCATTGCAATACAATACAAAATTATTCTATATAATATACAAAACAGAAAGACTGAAAAGGTATACGTAGAAGCAAGAATGCCTATATATTCCTATCCTAAATTATTATTGTGACGGGTTTCTGGCGACACTATCTGCTCTCATAATAATGATAATCAGAGACACCATTTTTGTGGTCGGCTGTCTGTCGGGGGTCCTCTGTATTCCTCCCGGACTTTTCTACTGGGAACATCTAATCAGCTCCTGTGTAATTGTAGCTGTGTTAGGAGCGGGACGTCGGCTCTAATCACACACGCACGCACTTACACACACACACACACACACACACACAATGAACTGCTCTCTGGCAAGAGCAATTATTACTTCTTACATTAGTACCCTTGGTTCTAACGGTAAAACGGCATGTCCACGAGGAGTTGGAAACTCTAATAAGATGCTGTACCTGTTCTCACTTTGTCACCTTATGACCTTTAAAATAACGTGTAATTGTCTTGAGTGTGGTCTCTTCATCCGTTGTGTAAAAGGATCAGTTTGTGTTCTGTCCTGTCAGACTTGGCTAGATTTGGGAAGTGGAGAACGCTTGTAATCTACTCCCCCTGACAACATCATGCAAACGGTTTCCTGTCTATGTGTTCTTCCCAATAGCTTAAACGTGATTATTTTTTTAAAGTTTCATGCATCTTAATGCACTTTTCATCCATTTGTATTGTGTACAGGTGGGAGCTGTGGTTTGTATCAATAGAGTCTTACAGCACTGTGCACCTGGCGGAGATCTGCCTTCCACTGGGTGCACTTTTCCTGTTTCTTTGCCAACCTCTTGGTGAGAGAAACTGAAAACCAGTGGCGATAACAGCTTCTCACAGTCATCTGCCGCCAGTTGAATGATGTCTTTGAGGTTTTTTTTTGATTTGTTTAGTGCTATCACCAAGCTCTGCGTGCAATTTCACTTTACTGTGTGAAACAGGTGTTGTTTCATCCCAGTTCCTCTTCCTTTTTTTCAGAATCCAAAATGGCACATCACTTTGTGTTTATTCCCGTATTCCCCCCGAGGATTGATAAAGTGCTCGGGGCTTTAATAGACTTCACAGCGCTGCTGAGTGTGCGGCTGTCCAGGAAAGTGACGACTGCACAGAAGTGCAACAGGACTTTCAATGGAGGAATTCACAGAAGAATTGCGCATTTTTTGCACAAATACGACAAAGAAAGGGTACATTTTAGAGTGAAAGGCATCCGTAACTGTGCTGGCAAGTGCTCCAGTGCTATTTGAACATATTTAAAAGAGGTACTTTGCATGTATTTGGTGCCAAATCTTCCCCTTTCAATATAAACGAGTCTTATTGCAATCCAATTCGCAAAGATCAGCGTTTCCAGCCACGTGAGGTGACATTATTAACTTCTTTACAGAGTTGGTGGTAACTGAGGCATATTTATGAGGGGTGTTTCAGTGAGACTTTGCAGCATGGAATGTCATTTGTTTTGCTTTTGTCTTCAAAAACTCCAGCTTCTTTTTAGGCTTCTGCTCGGAAAAAAAACATACCCAAACTAAAAATAGAGTGTATCTTCTCTACCACAAGGGCTAATTGAATAATGTGTGTGTTAGAATAAAAATAAACACTTGTGAGAATACTCCAGATGTGTAAATGTCAGCCTATATGTTACTGGTTAAGATTAAATGAAGATGGCACACAGCACAAATTAAAAAAGTTACAGGTTCGCCTGATAAAAAGCACTTATTATTATGATTATCTCTTTGGAATGATGCAGCTGAATGGTTTAAACTTCCTCAGCATCATTACATTACATTACATGTCATTTAGCAGACGCTTTTATCCAAAGCGACTTACAATAAGTGCATTTCAACCTAGAGTACAAACTAAGAACAACAAGAATACAGGAAGTAACATTTCCTCAACATAGTCGAACTACAAAAGTACCATAAGTAAGTGCTATCTAAGTGCCACTGAAGTGCTAATCTGTGTTTTAATCCAGATATAGTCGGAAAAGGTGTGTTTTCAGTCTCCGACGGAAGATGTAGAGACTTTCTGCTGTCCTGATGTCAGTGGGGAGCCCGTTCCACCACTGAGGAGCCAGGACAGCAAACAGTCTGGATTTCGAGTGATTAGCTCGAGGTGCAGGAGGCACAAGTCGATTGGCTGTTGCCGAGCGGAGCGAACGTGCCGGGTGTACGGTGTGACCATATCCCGGATGTAGACGGGCCCGATCCGTCTAGAGCACGTACGCCAGGACCAGTGTTTTGAAGCGGATGCGAGCAGCCACCGGTAACCAGTGGAGAGAGCGGAGGAGCGGAGTGGTGTGGGTGAATTTCGGGAGGCTGAAGACCAGTCGAGCTGCTGCATTCTGGATGAGCTGCAGGGGTCGGATGGCCTTAGCAGGTAGACCAGCCAGGAGTGAGTTGCAGTAGTCGAGGCGTGAAATGACCAGAGCCTGGATCAGAACCTGCGCCGCCTTCTGAGTAAGAAGAGGACGTATTCTCCTGATGTTGTGCAGCATGTACCTACAGGAACGCGTCGTCGCAGCGATGTTGGCCATCAGGAGAGTTGACTGTCGAGTGTCACCCCGAGGTTCCTGGCAGTCCGGGTAGGGGCCAACACAGAGCTGTTGAAGGTGATAGTCAGGTCGTGGGTGGGGAGCCTTTCCTGGAAGGAATAGTAGCTCAGTCTTGTCAGGGTTGATCTTCAGGTGGTGAGCAGACATCCACTGAGAGATGTCAGTCAGACAGGCAGAGATTCGTGCCGCCACCCGTGTTTCGGACGGTGGAAACGAGAAGATCAGTTGGGTGTCATCAGCATAGCTATGGTAGGAGAAGCCATGCGAACGAATGACAGAGCCGAGAGAATTTGTGTACAGAGAGAAGAGGAGGGGACCCAGGACGGAGCCTTGAGGAACCCCAGTAGTGAGAGGACAAGGATCAGACAAAGATCCTCTCCAAGTTACCCGGTAGGTGCGGTCTTTAAGGTAGGAAGAGAAAAGAGCGAGTGCAGTGCCTGAGATCCCCAGGTCCTGAAGAGAAGAGATCAGGATCTGGTGGTTCACGGTGTCAAATGCTGCAGAAAGGTCGAGAAGGATAAGGACAGAGGAGAGAGGCTGCTCTAGCAGTGTGAAGCTGCTCAGAGACAGCAAGGAGGGCCGTCTCTGTCGAGTGGCCGGCCTTGAATCCAGACTGGTGAGGGTCAAGAAGGTTGTTACTGTGGAGATAGGAGGACACTTGGCTCAAGATAGCTCGCTCCAGAGTTTTGGAGAGAAAAGGAAGAAGAGAGACCGGTCTGTAGTTGCTGACTTCAGACGGGTCGAGCGTGGGTTTCTTCAGGAGAGGGTTGACTCTCGCCTCCTTCAGAGAGTTAGGGAAACAGCCAGTTGAGAGGGAGCTGTTAATAAGATGGGTGAGGAAGGTCAGAAGGTCAGGAGCAATAGCCTGGAGAATGGGAGACACGGGGTCAAGGGCGCAGGTGGTCGGTCGGGCGGAGGTCACCAAGCTAAGAACTTGATTGGGAGACAAGGGGGTGAAAGAGGAAAGAGGGGGGATGAAGAAGTTAGTGTTGGTGAGGTGATAGAAGATGGATTTGTAAAGGAGGAGCGTATGTCGTCTATCTTGTTTGTAAAGTAGTCGACAAAGTGGCTCGCAAAAGGGTGGAAGGAGGAGGGGACAGGGGGATCAAGGAGGTTGGAAAAGATAGAGAAGAGTTTTTTGGGGTTAGAGAAGGAAGACTGAATTTTGGTCAGGTAGAATGAGCTTTTGGCTGCAGAGATAGAGGAAGAGAAGGAGGAGAGGAGAGATTGATAGAAGAGCAAGTCTTCCGCTTGATTCGATTTGCGCCATTTTCTTTGCCGCTCGCAGGGTGGCTCTCTCGGCGCGCACCGAGTCCGACAACCACGGAGCCGGAGAGGATTTCCGGACCGGTCGTGTCTTAAAAGGACAAAGAGAATCAAGAGATGAAGACAGGGAAGAGAGGAGAGTGTCTGCGGCAGAGTTAGGATGCATGAGTGAGAAGCAGTCAGTTGAGGGGAGAGCAGATAGGACAGAGGAGGCAAGAGAGGAGGGACAGAGGGTGCGAATGTTGCGGCGTACAGGTGCAGAGTCTGTAGATATGGGTGGGTTGTCAGTACCAGAGAGCGAGAGAGAGTAAGAGATGAAGAAGTGGTCAGAGACATGGAGAGGAGTCACAGTGAGGTTAGAGGTAGAGCAGTTTCTTGTGAAAATGTAGTCAAGGTGGTTGCCGGCTTTGTGAATAGGAGGGGAGGGACTGAGTGAGAGGTTAAAGGAAGACAATAAGAGTAAGAGATCACATGACTTCTCTGTCTGGATGTTAAAGTCACCCAGAAGGATGAGCGGGGAGCCGTGTTCCACGAAGTTCGATAGGTGGACGTCTAGCTCGTCAAGAAATCTCCCAAAGAACCAGGGGACGGTGAGAACAACAATGTGAAGTTGGACCGGATGAGTAACGGTCACCGCATGAAACTCAAAAGTCAGTGGGATAAAGAGTGGAAGCGGGTAGGGACAGAAACACCATGTGGGTGAGATGAGTAAACCTGTACCTCCACCCCGACCAGAGGGTCTGGGTGTGTGGCTAAAGGAGAAGGCAGAGGAGAGAGCAGCCGGGGTAGACGTGTTGTCTGCTGTGATCCAGGTCTCAGTGAGAGCCAGGAAGTCAAGCGACTGCTCCACAGCAAAGCCAGAGATGAAGTCGGCCTTGCGGTTGGCTGACTGACAGTTCCAGAGGCCTCCTGTGACCAGGTGCTGGGTGTGAGTAGAACGGGTAGGAAGGATAACAGAGGAGGGGTTCCGGTACATGAATGAGCGAGTCCTATAGTAACTACAAGTAGAGATACGCACAGGTATGGAAAAGACACACATATTCAAAAAATGGGGAAATACTCAGCCACCCCCGAAGACTCCAACGGAAGACTCCTATGTCTTTGTCCTCCGAGTCTTCGTCCGATGAGTCACACTGACGCTACAGCTGACGCGAAAAACCCCACCCGGTTATGAGCCCAAGTTAGTGCCAATTACCTCCAGCCGCGTTGACACCGCCCCTTGGCTTTTGGTATTCAAATGACACTCAATAGAAACCAGGTGACGATCGCTCGTCCAATCAGTGAAGATTCAGGTGTCGGAACACAGGACACACCTCTCTACCAAAACAACTCCTTAAAACAGGACAGACTAACAATCTAGCAGCTTTAAACAACAAATACAACAGTAACTTTAGCAGATAAAACTAGTTTAAAGAAGATACTTAGCAGGATCCAAGTAGTCAGTAGTCTCGCCTCACAGGCATCAGAGCACTATATCTGAACAGTCTCTCTGCAAAGTCTCTCTGCAAAGTTTGACTTTGAGAAAGTGAAGCAGAATCACGAGTCTCGTTAGTAAAGAGAATTTAGGCGAGGTCTCCAAAATGGGCATGAGTTTTCTCAAGTACCAGACTATATATTTCACTTTTATATTACTAATGGGGAATAATACATGGAAATACAGCATCAAAAAATGCTCTAAAAATATATAAATATATATATATTAAAAAACCAATATATATATATATATATATATATATATATATATGAATGTATATCTAAAAATATATATCAAAAATATTTGTTTTAATTATTATTATTATTATTTTAAATTATTATTATTTAAAGCCTTTTCTTTTACCGTGGTGTGCGTTTGAAAACACCAACAAACCGGGGCATTAAATCCCAAAATAGGCTTGCGGTTCATCACCGCCACGTTGAAATCACTTGACTGTAGTTTTGAGGAATGCCTCTACAGGAGCTGACATTTCCATTAGTCCTTTCCCTCTCTGTCTCTCTGCTCTCGGAGCAAAGGCGACATTTACACTCACGGATAATTGCAATCAGACACAAAAAGCTCAGAGCTGATTTGGCTACTTTGTATTCGCATTATTACCGGGGCTTCATATATTGAAATACTGTTGTCATAATCTCACAGTGATGTCATCGCATCAAGCTTTCTGCTGAATGAGAAGAAACTCTGTGTCTGGGTCGGTGATGAGGCTCACAGCCGCCGAAACGGATTAGTCCTCCTGCAGCTCTTGTCCATTTTGTTCCAATCCAGTCATCTAATCTTATTACTTCATTTATTAACTGCAGCTGGTGGTATTTTTAGCATCTAGGTCACGCTGGCGTCCCCGTGACCTGCGTGGACTGGCTGCATTTGAGCGGTTATACACCAACTCCAAGTAACGATCTGTGACATTCGGGACATTGTCGTTGATTGATTCATCTCATTAGAGATTCAACCTATTGTCAGTTCACAGTTTACAATAAAAACGAAATCCTCCGGTAAGGAAGTGATGTGTGTGGCCGCACTGATTGATGAGCAATCTTTAGGGAGATGAAAAACACCACAGTAATTAGCAACTAAGACATTTTCCTGAAATTGAAATGAAACACGAGAAATCACACTGATTAAAACATTGATTGTTAGTAATTGGAAATTAAAGTTGCGAGGTGTTTTTTTTCTCCACACAAACACTTTGTCACTTATTTGCAATAAACACATTATTTGCGTTGCCTTCCACTCGCCGACGCAGCAGTGACCTTGAAGAGCAGATGTCTTTTCAGACGGCTCCGGCGGGGTTGAGAGCGTTGTGAAGCGACAGGTGACCTCTGACGAGCCCCCGCCGACATCACACACACCCAGTCCAAAATACTCTCCTCTGAGACACTTGACCAGTGCATTAATAGCACAATAACATGAAAAAAGAAGGACGACTTCATTTATATTTATTGCTTGTGTTGTTGTGAGTTCATGACAAAGAGTTTAATGATGCATCCTGATTATAGAATGTCATTTTACAGTTTAATGACACCAAGCAAGTAAGTAAGACTTCATTTTTGTACCTATATATTTTTTTACATCTCTTTTCAAATTCAGCATAACCCACTACATCAGGGGTGTCAAACTCATGTTCACATTATAAACTCCTCAAAAATGTTGTTAAATAACTCTCTTTGTATTTGATTTTTGTTTATTTGAGTGTAGAAATAGTGTACATCAGAAAATGTCTCTACTATTACAACATACATTCATTTAATCCTAAACCTTCAAAATAAAAGCACAGGATATTTGTCTTCAATTTCTTTAAGAAAAGGTGATCTTGTGTCTTTAAAGCCGCCAGGGGCCACATAAAACGATGCGGCGGGCCGGATGTGGCCCGCGGGCCTTGTGTTTGACACCTGTGCACTGCATCGTTCTCTTTTCTTTCCTCAAAAGCTGAATCCATGCTTAATGACACGCGGCTTGAATACATAGTGCTTTTTAACGCTGAATATGAATGACTCTATGACGAGTGCTATATTTATTCTCCTGTCTATGTTAAGTCTTAAACTTCCCACTTCCTCTGTGTCTGAAGCCCTATTTTTACTTCACTGTAAGCGCTGTAAAACACAGACTTTGTTGTCACACTGAAAGCAACATGATCAACAAGTCACTGGGATGTGTATCCCCTCATGATGAAAGCTATATGACCTCAACGAAATGTGTTGGTGTTAGCAGAGGTATGTATTATTTGGCTTATTCCGAATGTTAATCTACACGACACGACATCAGTATACTTCTGATTTCAGTGTGAATTGTTCGTCTTCCTACTCGCGGTGACTGTTTTCTCGACCACGCTCTCTTTGTCTGCTCTCAGCGCTGCAATCACACTCCACATGAATCATCCGCCACTCTGAGTGCATTGACTCTGACCAGATCAGCTAGCAGCTGCACCGCCGCCACAAGCAGCTCTGCACCAACCCAAACCCCCGGCCTCATTCTCTGAGTTTGCACCCATCACCTCTCTCTCTCTCTCTCTCTCTCTCTCTCTCGCTCTCTCTCTTTTAAAATGGATCACTCCACATGGGGAACACACAAACGAGGCTCCCGTCTTCTTTCTGAATGCAGCGGTGACGGAGTAAAAGGGCTTTTTGTATTTTTTGACACCCCAAAATAAAAAAACAGACCAGACTAGAGTAGCAATAGAAGTGAGTGTATATGCTCCTGATGACTCGTGAATACGTAATGCTTCCACCACTTTGAGATCCAGTTGGAAATATTGTTGCCGATGAGGCTGAGAAAAGCATTTATTGCTAACGGTGCCGTTGCTGATTAAATTAATTTAGTTCTCAGCCACACATTAGTTATCATTTGTCATCCAGCCAACCCCCTGAAGTCTTCACACTCATTCTAGTCAGCAGAAAAGCTAATGCGGCGAATGATTTACCAACAGAGATCGAGATACACTCTAAATTTAGAACAGGACATCGTTGCCTCGTCCCTTGTAACGAGGCATATTTAAAGGATGTGCAGAAGATCACACTTTGAGACCTGTGATTTTTAATTTTCACTTCCAGATGCTCCCTGACACGTTGCAGAAGGAAGCCTGACTGCTTAACCGTAGCTAGCTTGGTGTGTGTGTGTGTGTGTGTGTGTGTGTGTGTGTGTCTGTGTGTAGCAATGCATGTGTGCTCTAAATGTTCATTTAAATGTTTTTTTTAAATGCCAGATTGTGCAACAGTCTTTCTTCCTGAGCTCTTTGTTCTCTAAAGGAGATTCCTGCTCTGGTTACCACGCCAGTCACCTGACACCTTGCACCCAGAGCCACCTCCAACCACTCGGCTTCATTTGTCACCTTCACCATGCGGCTGTGCACGTATGAGTCATGGCGTACGTTTGTGCTTCATATCTGCTTATCAATAACTGCTTCAAAGAGATGCTGGGGGTCATTATTTCACACTTTCACAAGCATATAGAGTAAAACATCTTAAAGAAGGCACATTTATTTTACAATACAGTTTAAAGGAAAAAAATGCAACTCAAACACAGTTGAATGGACATTAGCCGGCAGCATTCAGAAAATCGAAATATGAATTAAACATGCAGAATCAGGCAGCCGATCGGATTGCATGAAGCAATTCTCACACACAGTGGGGGTTTTTTCCCCACCAACAACAATGAGGAATGTTGTGTTTCCTGTCATGGCCGCCGCTGGCTAACCTTTTTTCCGTTTTTGCCTGATGAGGCAGGTGCTGGCTGGGCCTTTCAGTCAAGCCGTCTCCTCACTTTCACTACGCATCGCTGAGACACTCTGGCTCTCTGCCCTTCCGACCTCCTCCTCCTCTTCCTCCTCCTGCTTTGCTTTGTCTCTGACCTCACCACCTTTACCTCCCACCACCAGCCCCACACCAGTGCTCCATCCAGCGAAGATGTAAACTAAGCTAGCACCAAACACAACCTCCTGTATTATTCATCTTCCGTCTTTAATGAGTTTTCCATCCATCTTCGTTGCATTTAGCGCAAATAAATTTATAAATTGTGTCGGATCACTTTAATTTGATTTCATCCCTCCTGCATGAAGTGCTTCCCCCTGTTGCGTAGCGAGGAGAAAACATACGAGGCGCGGAAATTGAAAATGAGGGAGCATTCATTTGCAGAGAGGATGCCTTGAAAAAAAACACTGCAACACCACTCACGGCACGCGGGGCGCAACAGCCGGATAGATTTGTCTCTCGCCTTAAATTAGCCGACAGCCGGCGTACTTTACAGGAAACGGTGCTCTTCGAAATGTGGGACCGCGCAAATGTTAAAATCCCCCACTAGTCCGATCAAATCTTCGGGAATTTAATTTTGATAATGAATCCTCCCCGGTGACCCTCTTTTCCTTTTACACTAAAGAGCTGTCTAGGCTTTCACTGTGGTGCCCGGGCCAAAAGATCGTGTGTCAATCACACAGATAATATGTTTGTTTACATACCATGGTCATGAAAAGGAGGCCAGCTAAATATTTGATGGCTTCTTCGAGTTACCCAGGAACAGCCACCCTGTGACTCAACACTAGAGTTGGACATCTGCACATCCAGTCGTTGTTCAACACCTCTGTACCAAAGCACCGGCTCACTACTGCAGGACATGACAAGTAATATAACGCACTGTCTTCATTTTTGTGCTCTTCGCCTCGGACACGATGATGCCACTCCTCAGTGTGCTGCAGCTATAGGTGTTTTATGGTGATAAAAAACAAACCTTATTCACTAAAAGACCTTTTGTGAGGCCTCCTGCCTGCCAGTCTCCGCTCTACCTCCTTCTGTTTTATGGACCATGGAGGGCTGGATCGTGGTCCATGCCTACTACCAACTATTCATGTCATACTCATTCAATGTGTTTATGTAACTCTGTAATGATTCCTTCTGGTCACATGACATCTATTGCTTCTGTCCATCCTGGAGAGGGATCCTCCTCTGGTGCTCTCGGTTTCTTCCCTTTTATCCCCAGCGAAAGTTTTTTATCTATTTTTTGGGGGAGTTTTTCCTGATTCGATGTGAGGTCAAAGGTCAGGGATGTCATATGTGTACAGATTTTAAAGCCCTCTGAGGCATATTTGTAATTTGTGATATTGGGCTGTATAAAAGAAACTGAATTGAATTGAATTAAAGAGTCTCTTCGGTCTCTCTCGTGGCTTCTTTAAGTTGTTTTTCTCAACCTTTGCTCGTCGTAGGCCGCTCGTCATCACCCAGTCTGACACGCTCGCATACGCTTCACACACTTTCCCCTAGTGGACCGAGTTCAACCACGCGTGCATCATCACCCGTCTGCGCCCTCTCTCCGTCCTGCAGGCGTTCAACAATACTCGCTACACTATACTCGAGTCGACCCCCCCCCTCTCTCTCTGCTCATCTCAGAGTAACTGCTCTTGGAGCTGAGACAATGTGAGAGCGAATAGTCCAAACAAAAGGCGAGAGAAAGACAAAGAGCGAGTGGGACGGGAGCGAGCAAAGGGAGCCGGAGATGAGACAAACGTCTGCGGCTACACGAAAGGGCAATTAAACGCTTGATCATGATAGAACATATCATCCTTTCATTGTCTTCTTTGTGCCATTCCAAATATAACACTCTCGTGAAAATATATTATCACTGTCTGACATTTTTTTGGGGGTGTTTTTTTTTTGTCGTCATTTCTCATTGAGACTTCTGAGGTAACTCAAACAGCAAGTTATGTGCACTGAAAACAACTATTATATGACATCATTTTTTATATTCTCTGCTAAACCTGTGTGCTTTTGCCTGTTGCATGCGAGGCTGTGGCTATTATCTGCAAAAATGTCTTGTTATCTTTTTATGGTTAATGGAGATTATGTGTGGCAAAGGTCTGAATAAATGTGGCACTGCATCACAGATACGTATTCTCTATTTATGGAAAATATATTCCATGTATGAATTTATCTTTTTAAGTGTTTTATGAAGCCCTCCAAAAGATATAATCGATTTTAGCCCACTCACTGTATAGAAATAAAATGCCTGCGAGTCTTTGAAATGAGTACAACGCATAACCCTGACGAGTATGAATTGTTTGGAATTGAATCACAGCAGCACCTAATCAAGAACTAACAATCATTTAAATAAAATGTGCAACGGAGAGCCGCGATTGTGCTTTTTACGTTACACAGCATCAGAGGCTGTCAAGTGTAGCCCACTGATTGGCTCATGGAGGCAAATAATTTAATCGACCAATCCAGGTCCAGAGTCTTGATAAATATCCAGGTCAAGGAAGGTCACTACCTGTTTTGATTGGCGTACCGGACAGCGCGTTGTACGTGACCAACGTACCTTAAATGTTATATATTCCTTGCAGACAGCGGTCAGGTTTTTGAGGTGGTCAGATGCAGATGACCACCACTTGGTATCAGATGGTGAGATTCCCACAAGTTGGATCAACATGGATGACCGCCCACTTTAACCAAGTTTATTTTTCATTATAAATATATGTGTGTGTTACTTGATTCATGTTGAAATATCAGTAAAACCCTTAAAACTGAATTATTTGGTTTGGTGTTTTTTCCCACAAGAATTGAACCTGGTGCCTAGTGCATATAGACTTTGGTTATAATTATTAAAATAGAGCCACGGGTACAAAATATACAGCAGCAAATGCTGGAATATTATGGCTGTGGTATTGTTATTGCAATTAACAGTAAAAAAAAAAAGAATTAAATTGAATAGCTATTAGAACATAGTATGTTATGGTTGGTCTTGTTTCTTTCTTTTAATCAGCATTATTATTAGTAGCGTTATTATTTGCTTTATCTTGGTTATGACTGCTTTGTCAAGTGAAATTAAGGACGGATAATAATGTGATCGACTTCCAAGCATTTTAGGCACGTTGACAAGATAAGATGAGGAGTTGGATTTCCCCATTTACAAGCATCTATTTACCGTTATTACCCGAGTAGAACATTAGATGTCCACCCCCTGCATCATTCTTTACCCTGTAATTTTGCTTTTTTTCCTGCTCCCACTGGTTCTTCCACCATATTTCCCCCAGGGTCTCTCTGAAAAGCCTAAATAATGCACACAGAGTGAAGGGCTTTAAGGGGCTGTATGATGGATCGCTCCCCTTTCTGGAGCTGTTGTATTCTTCTTGCACTGAAGCTTATTTATCATTTCCATAATGAGCTTGCTCTCAGGTGAGTCTCCAAATATCTATATTTATACCAGACCAACCTTTTTTTTTCATGAGCCAGTTTTTTTGTACGTGACATCATTGCAAAAATGGGTCACATGCCTGCTTTTAGACTTTTATTTTGAAAGTTTTTTACAAACAGGGAAGTCCGCAAATTGTCAAAATTAGTAGTACTTTCAACAACTTCAGATTATGGTGTTAATCTGAAATTGTTGAAAGTACTACTAATTTTACAGCATTAGGGGAGAAACATTTTTAAGAAATTCTAATTACAAATCTTTGGTATATTTTCTTTACAAAATCAAATCAATATCTCCAAAAATACACTGAAAGCTCTTTTTAAATGTTTTCAATGATGCAACAGATTCCTTCATTTGTTAATTTGCTTTATTGTCGAGACAGAGATCTTAGGTTTTAAAACGTTTGTTCCTGTAAATAAACGTGTTACTCCGATAATCCAAGAAGTAATAATAAAGATATAAATGCACCAAGGAAACAGATACAAATCCAATAAATTGTTTTGGTTGAACTTCTTGGCTTGTGAATAAAAGAGAAAATGACCCAGAGAGGAGTTTTCTCACCACCCTGAAACACATAAAGTCTGTTTAAAAGATCAAATGAAACTGTAATGGTCCCCGTTGGGAAATTAACCCGCTGTGGAAGAATAATAAAATATATAAAAACACTACAAAATACTAAATATTCCCCTCCTGAAGAAGTTTGAAGGTGAAATAACTTCTACCCACTTTATTGTAAATGTAGTGTTAAATAACACAACATGTTTTCTAATTAAAATGTGTATTCTGTGCAGGATAGGACAGATGGAGTGGTCACAGCTATAGATATAAATATGGTTTATATGAGGTCAGCGAGAGGTTGTTTCCCATACATTCTCCCCCAATGCAGCCTTAAATTATCTCCACTAACTCTTTAAATATGTACCTTCTCCACCTGTGTATCAGAGTGTTATAAGATCCACAACACAGCTACATTTACTATGAGGCACCCTCACTGCACACACTAGTCCAGCGAAAAGAGTCAATACAGCTGACGATGATGGGAAAGCCTTTAGCTCTTTATTCAAAACTAAAGTAGGTTTTGTGTGTTCAGTGCATTAGATTTACAGAAATAAATCGATTCCAGATACACTATTTATTCATAAAGCGTTTTCAAATGGGAATTAGTGCAATTGGGCATGATTCCCTGGGCAAATGATGGACTTCTCTGACCAAGTAACACATGTTCTGTAATTTGTAAGTTCTTTAAATGAATGAAATAAATTCCTAGCAAGAATGACTGAAAAGAAAAAGAGCAGCCATTGTTCAACAGGAATGCTATATCAGGAATGCTATATATATATAAATATGTATATATAGAAATATGTATACATATATATATATGTATACATATTTCTATATGTATATTTCTATATGTATATTAATATATATTTATTTATATATATATATATGTATACATATTTCTATATATATAGATATATCTATATATATAGAGTGAGTTACTGCTCGGCATTAATAACAATGTTTCCAGTTAAAACCGGCTGCTCTCCAATTAGTGGTCCTTTATAGTGAGGAGAGTGATTTGAGGTCACAGGAAGAGGACGAAGAGAGCAGCAATATCCCCACACGTAAACTTATACTGAGTGTATCTCATGTGCGTCAGACAAGTATTTAAGTCTGAAGTTTTAAAAATATACTTTTGTGGAAAGCTGGAGACGAATAATATTTGTCGCTCGGTTTAAGTTAAAAGTTTCTTTGCTAATTCCTGAGCCGAATGTGTTTTACACTGACCGTGTGTGTGTGTGTGTGTGTGTGTGTGTGTGTGTGTGTGTGTGTGTGTGTGTGTGTGTGTGTGTGTGTGTGTGTGTGTGTGTGTGTGTGTGTGTGTGTGTGTAGGTGTGTGTGTGTGTGTAGGTGTGTGTGTGTGTGTGTCATATTTAATGCCAAATGAATGATTGGATCACACGTAGCTCGAATGCACAGAAGAGCCAGTGGACCAGTCTGGTGAAGTTATGTCATGGTTCTGAAGAGTGAACCCTCCACCAGTACTTGGTATGGTGCGACCCCTGGTGGCCACAGAGGGTCAGGACTGGGTTCAAAATGTTCTCAACTGCTTCCGATCACAGGACACTTCCCATTTAAGATTTTGTGGTCAATCCAGCTTGCAAAAATAGTTAAATGTATTCATCAGAGATACACACTTATGTGTGAGTTTTGTTAGTAAATAAACTCACACATAACAAGAATAATCAGGCTGAAACTGTCGTTGAAGTCCATAATTACTCATGACCGGCTGTCTTCTTACTGGTCTAAGTTTTTTGTTAAGCTAATTCTGATGTTCCTGCGGCCTCCTTTCCCCGCTGTGTCTCCTCGTCTGACCACTTGACCTTCAGGAGATTACTTTACAGAGAGTCTCCCTTTAGTTGCCTTTGCTTTACCTTATTGTTGTGTCCCGTGTACCTTTGTGTAGGATCTGTGATCTGTGTGACTGAAGCATGTCTTCACTCTTTCTTTCTATAGGACAAGTTAGCTCCAAACCCAAATGCATTTCATTCTACCAGGTCTGGTGTGTTGGATATCACTCAATAAAAACATTTTTTATTTCCACTTGTTGCTGATAAGTGGAGCAGAACATAATCGTCCCCACAGGATACACCAGAGAGGGCGTTTCAAGGACATTTGGGCTGTGGACGACTCAAGGAAAAGAACCCAACATTGAGGTGGAGGTCCATCATTCACGCGAGCTGGTTTAATCTTATAATCAAGTTAAACTTTTAATTAGTGACGCTCCACATTTCTAATTTAGGGAACCGATTGGATGAAAGTACATCTTTAGCCTACCCTTGTGAATACAATATAATTAGTTTAAATGGCTTTACCGCCTTTTTAAAGGAAAGGTAATTGGTTCTCTTGGAACGGTAATTTAAAAGTGCATCTTTTAGAGCAGCAGGGAACATTTTCACCAACACTGCATAGATACATTGCATGTGGAGGATTAGTATGCTGTTTGTAATACAAGAGCACAAAATTCACAAAATATGGTTTATTATGGCGAGTTTGATTTTAAAGAGAGCAGAAATGTAAACATTTACTTTCTGCATTGTCGTGGTATGAATAAACAGTTGCTAGTTTGCAATAAAGAGCTCAATATTCAAAACATTTGCACACAAAGCAGAATAAATATGAATCGTTGACCCTTTTATCCACATTTTAAATGAATCAACAGGTACATGAAAGAAAAGCTTCTCTCGGCTCTGATTTCTGAATAGAACTGAGAGTGATGCTCTTTCCCCCCACTGGATTCATTGTTATGGAGAAAGTGACAAAGAAAACATCAATATCAAAGCAAACCAGATATTAAGAGATCCAGAAATGTTGTTATTCTGAGTATGTAAAAAAATTAGGGCTGGGCACGTTAACGCGTTAATCTTGCGTTAACGCATCAATTAATTAACGCCGACAATTATTTTATCGCGCGTTAACGCAGGTTTTATTATTTATTTTATTATTGTAAAAGTGTGTTGCTCACAGGCTTTTATTTTGTAAAAGTCTGCTCCTGATTTCTGCGGAACCGGAAAAGAAAGTCATTCGCGGTTTAACAAACATCTCAACAAATGACGGCAGGTATGAGACGCCCTCAAGACACACATCACACGGAGAATACACGAGTTGTATGAAAAGGAGAGGACTGCAAAAGCGTCAGCTTTACAACGTGCACCCGCTGTTGCTCTCACTGGGGACGACTAGACATAGGGTGACCAGACGTCCGGTTTCCCCCGGACATGTCCTGCTTTTGAGACCTAAAAAATGCGTCCGGCAGGGATTCCAAAAACGTCCGGGATTTTGCTTCGTCGGATATTTGTGTTTCTCTGGGTTTTCATAAACTAGTTTTGGAAATGGTATCTCCCTTACGTTCCACCTTCTTGCGTGAGCTCTGACAGTATAGAGAACAGTCATTGGTCGACCGATCTCAGGGTTGCCAGATACACGATAATTATCCTCCAAATACAACCATTTTGAGCCTTTGATACGATACTTCACCATTTCCAATCTGGCAACACTGAGCACCTTGCCGCCTCCACTAGTTGCATTGTTATTTGTGCGGCATGCTATAAACTACTACCAGCGCCGCCGCTCCCATAGCGCGCACTACACGCTGTGCGTAGGACACCACGTCCTGAGGGGGCTCCACAAAATAGGCAACTAAAAAATCCTCATAGTTACAATAATTATAATGCCGATATTATTTCAGTCTAGAAATATTAGGCACCTTTTAGGCATGTATATCACAAAACAGGCAGAACAAGAGAGATGTTTAATCTCCGCACCGTGTGTTTGTCATTTGACAATGTCCTGACAGATTTTATGGCACTTTAGTTCATATGGCAGTACATTTAAAATAAGTGTCAAGTTCTAGGAATTGACAAACTGCACTGAAAGTGTTTTCTGGTGTCTCACTCTAACAGGGACAACAAATGTTATGGCACTTTCATTTATATTGCAGAACATTTCAAATAGAAGTGCGCTATATACTACTTTTGAATTAATTATTGGATTTTGCATATACAAATGCGATTAATCAGGGAAATCATGTGATTAATCGTGATTAAAAAATGTAATCGTTACCCAGCCCTAAAAAAAAAAAATAATAAGAAATAAATATATAAGAAATGTTGACTACATTGACACATTGTGGCCACTTTAAATTTATTTACACCTTTCATCTGGAAAACCTGTGAAGCATTTCCATGTTTTGAGAAGTCTATGTCCAGGAGTATGACTTGGAAAGTTTTAAATGCTTCTATTCACACACATAAGGCGTCTGTAGCTGAGTTGGGTAAGGGGGTCGTCTTGCAACCCCAGGGTCGTCGGTTCGATCCCCGCTCTCCCCATTAGTTGCAAGTCGAAGTGTCCATGAGCAAGTCACTGAACCCCCAGTTGCTCCCCGGCGCATCACTGCAGCCCACTGCTCCTTAATAACGAAGGATGGGTTAAATACAGAGAATACATTGTCGGTGCTGGTTACCTTCTGCCCCCAATGGATGGGCTTAGATCACCCAGTTGTTGGATTACCTCCCCTCCCCCCTTCCTACTCGTTGCAAGTCATGTCTAAAATGTATGTGCTTATGTGCTAAGGTGTTTTTTTCCTGCTCCCACACTGTACCCCTCTCGGGGCATAGTCGGGGGGTTGGTGTTTTTTCTCGCCTTCTTCCCTCATGTTATGCTGTAATCTTTCATCCACCCTTTCTTGTAATTTCGATGCTTTTGTACCTGTACTCTGGCAAACGACAAATAAATATATCTATCTATCTATCTATCTATCATTTAGGTGCCTGTGTACCTGTACTCTGTGCAATGACAATAGATTGAATCCAATCCAGCTCACTGTCTTTACTTCCCACCTTTTATCTTGCCTCTCATAAAGTTTACACGGTTCTGTTTTTTTCATCCCCTTGGTTCCCTTTTCGATGTCTTTCTGGAAAGCTCTTTGTAAATTCTGCCTCATTTTCACTACTGCGAGTGCTTTGAGGTCTGTGAAGAATTAGAAGAAGAAGAAGAAGAAAAGTCCCTAAATATTAGCTCCATTTCTCAGCTCCTAGAAACATTCATGCCAGAAAAGAGAAGATGCCGAGAGTCTCAAAGATCTTACTTAGATACGACAAATAATCTTCACGTCAACTCACAAAGGTATAACTAGAAAAACATTTTTTTTCTGACAACTTTATTTTATTTTTTTAATCAGTCGTGTGAAACAATCATATATTGTTTTTCTTGCACAGGAACAGACAAAAATATACAACGTAAACTTATATTACAAGGCCTTCCTGAGCCGAACAGAAGCAGAAACCCTTTAGCTCCACCGAGGAGCTCATTAAGCAAATATAAAGTAAATAAATAAATAAAAAGACAATGAAAAATGCCCTTTTTCCTGATGGACTGGTGTTCTAGCATCACAGAGTGCTTGTTACATCTCACCCCGTGAGATCAACTTGTGACTGCACTCTAGTTTCCTACTCGTGGTAACTCGAGCTGCAGCTCGAGCATCAGGTCTCGTCATATGACTGTAAGTATAGTGGCTTGGCCTGCTTCCTCAGGCGCTGCTGTGCTTTCAGCTTCCTGCCTTTCTGAGTAGCCAATCCCAGCGGTGGCAGGTACGTCTACAGGGAACAAAGCAATCGTAGGAGATATATCGACAACACAGGGAGAAACTTATCCAATCTGTCTCATAAATGCTTCTTACTCACAGGCCTTGGATACGGGTTCCTGTAATGTAAACCTGGGGAAATAATGACAGCGTTAGTCACTCTTCCAGTCTATATGACCATATAGCGGAGCAGCTGATTCCCTCAATTTATAAGTGATTTATGGTGCATTTTAATTAGTAATTGTATCACTTTTGCCTGATTTACTCCTTTCAAAAGGCAGAATGTAAACTTTTGTCACAGGCTATACATGTTCAAGGGCTGAACATGAATACTAAATGGTAAATGGACAAGCTTTTCTAATCTTCCGACCACTCGGAGCGCTCTAACCTATCAAACCTATCCATACACCGACGACAGGGGCCACCATGCAAGGTGCCACCTGCCCATCAGGACTGTTTCATTATTCATACCCAGCCTTGTGTCTTGCCAAAGGGCACATCAACATGGATGAGTGGAGGCGGTGAATCGAACTGCAGAATCTTCGATTGAAGGACGACCCGCTCGAACATTGATTCAGTCACACCATGCTACTCCGTTCGGCAATATTTTATTCATGACCATGTTTTGATCCTACTTGGATCTTTGTCAGGTTGGAATATTTAAAACTCCCATATTTATAAATAGTGTTATACCCATGTCCACAAATAAGACTGGGCCACGCTGTTGTATGACAGATTCAGTGTCAAAGTGGAAGTATGACACGTGGTTTATAAAGTCTGCATTTGCATATGATAAATAGAAAACATAGAAAGCAGAACAGTATTACTGTAGTCTTCACCAGAGTCAAGACGTATGTAAGGAAACTGGTGGAATCTCTCCCCGCTTACCTATTTCTATCCTCGCTTCACATTCTTCTATACTCCTTTGTATTGATTCTTGATCTGTGAGCTGAGAAGGAGGAAACAACGAGTCATACAAACTGCCATAACAACTACTACGTCGTCATTTCTGAGACCAGTGTAGTGTTGTTCACACCTGCTGGTTCTGTCTGAACAGAGTGCAGGCCTCTTGGAGTATGTAGTTCCTCTCCGTCTCTGTGTCACCTTTCACTCCACTCGGCGCCTGCCAGCTACGGGCGATGCGAAGCACCCGCATGTACAGTGACAACACTGTCCTGCGGGTGGAGGCCGTCATCGGGGATCACAGACAGCAGTTACCTGCACCACAAAGTAGTTTTGAGTTGGAAATGATTAATGGCTTCACAAGTCATGTTACTGATTTGTTTTTGTATGCAGTATTTGCCCAGAGACCAATAAACCAACCAGTCCACCATGCTGGATTAAGGCCCAGGTTCAGTCAGGTCAGTGTCTCAGTAAGTTTAATTAAACTGAACTTTATTTAAATATATCATTACATCATGCGAGTAAAACAAAAGAAAAAAGAAAATAAACAATTGTCTACAAGAAGTTCCTACAATAACAATAGTAGCTAATCTATATATATATATATATATATATATAGTATCTTACGGTATTAAAGCTTATAGGAGGAAGCTCAAGGATAGCTAGCTTTGTGTTGACAAGTGCTGCAAAAGTATTACCTTGAGCTTTTTGTTTACCAAACACGAATTAATACAAATGCATGGGCATTATTTATACAAAACTTGCTTTAATACCATACGATACTATATACATGGTATATTATGGTATTAAAGAAAGTATTGTATTAAATAAAATGATTCCCCTTCATCAAAATGGCACCGTGCCAACGGCAGCCTGTTGCAGTAGCTGCCCATTGCTTTATTTTTTTGGTCTTTTTTTTCCACTTTTCCTCTCTTTTTCTTTTCCTTTTCTTTCACGTTGGTCTAAGTTACGGTCGGACAATGGACAGTAACTACTTTTTTTGCTACTTTTCCCGTGGCATTTAGTTCACTTCGTCGTGTGTATCGGAGAGCCACAACAAACAATGACGGGGACCGTGGCTTACTCGCGTGCTCAGCTGATTGCGCTGTGCAGGCCGCAGCTTCTGCCTGGAGACAGACCTGTGATCCCGGTGGAGCTACGGAGAAGGGCTCGGGGCTGCAGGGCGGGTGCCAAGAGGCGGGCTAAAACGAGGAGATACAAACCCTCGGTACCGGCGATCATAACGGGGAATGTGAGGTCTTTGGCGAATAAGACTGATGAGCTCGGTGCGCTGGTAATGACAGAGGATCTTCCGTGAGAGCAGCCTCTTGTGTTTTACTGAGACGTGGCTGCACGCGGACTATCCGGATCACAGCGCGTCCGTGCCCGGCTTCAGGACTGTGCGGGCGGACAGAGACGCTAAGAGCGGTAAGAAGAGAGGGGGCGGGATCGCCGTTTATGTGAATGAACGGTGGTGTAATCCCGACCATGTGTGTGTGAAGGAGCGCTTCTGTAGCCCAAACATTGAACTGCTGGCCGTGGGGATGCGCCCTTATTATCTACCGAGGGAGTTCACGTCTGCCATTGTGGTTGTCGTTTACGTGCCACCATCAGCTGACGCTGAGGAAGCTGTGGACACCATCCACTCCACTGTGTCTGCACTGCTGAATCAACAGCCTGGAGCTTTCATGGCTATCACTGGTGACTTTAACCACACCACATTGGATAAAGCTCTGCCAACCTTCCATCAATATATAGACTGCCCAACAAGGAACAATAAAACTCTGGACTTGCTGTATGCTAATACTAAGGATGCATACAGTGCCACTGCCCTTCCCCCCCTCGGCAGGTCTGATCATGACCTGGTCCGGCTGACACCCAGGTATGTTCCTCTGGTGAAGAGGCTGCCGGTGACCACCAGGACTGTGAGGAGGTGGTCTCTGGAGGCTGATGACGCTCTACAGGACTTCATCGAGTCAACGGACTGGGATGTGTTGTGTGGACCGCACGGGGAGGACATCAACAGGATGACAGACTGCATCACGGAATACATAAAGTTCTGTGAACACACCACCATCCCATCACGGACTGTGCGCTGCTTCCCCAACAACAAGCCCTGGATCACCAGGGACCTGAAGGCGCTTCTTAACATGAAGAAAGCTGCTTTTAGGTCTGGGGACAGGGATGAGCTGAGGAGAGTCCAGCGCAACCTGAAGGTGAAGCTCAGGGAGGGCAAGGACTCCTACAGGAGGAAGCTGGAGGCCAAACTCCAGCTGAACAACTCAAGGGAGGTGTGGTCTGGGATGAAGCAGATAACTGGCTTCAAGGTGGGAGGTAGACAGCCAGGGGGCTCCCTGGAGAGGGCCAACGAGCTAAACTGTTTCTTCAACAGGTTTAGTTCACAGCCCTCTCCTGTCTCCTCCACACATCACACCTCCCCCTCTGTCCCCCCTGTTGAGCTGCACATTCACCGAGCCCTCATCAATGGGCTCTTCCACCCTCCCCCCTTTCTCTGTCAGTGCGTTTACATGATGGTATAATTCGAATCTTGCTTTAGTCGGACTATGCTATCTTTTGGGGGATCTGCTGTTATCCCAATATACATGGCAGTGAGTAATTCGAATCATTGGCCGAAAGCATGTCATATACGATACGATAGGCGGCGCTGTTTTCATTACAACTCGTGGTGATACAGCCATTTCCGCTTGACCTCTTGACCACCACCAACAACAACATTTCGAGAAAGATGGCGAACAGAGAGCAAGGCGAAGCTACATCCCTCTGCTATTCTTCCATGGTGTTAATAGGAGTACAGCGAATGCAAATGGCGCTATTGGCTGAGTTGATAACGGAGAGAAGACGCCGTCACCGAAGGTACACGGAGAATTTAATTTATCGTCTCTTTCGACTTCCGGGTCACGACATGGGAGGGAGGGAGGGAGGGAGGAGGGCGGCGGGATCTCGAGCATGCGCAAAGACGCAAAGTCCAGTTCCGAATCGAATTCACCGTTACATGCCGCGAGAGTCGAGTTATCAACTGGATCGGACCGAGCTATCCAGGGGTGTTAATCGGATCGAAGTCGGACCGCACATAGTCCGACTAAGGTGTTTACATGAAACGGATAATTCGATTTCAGTCCGACCAAGCCAATAATTCGATTGCATGTAACCGCACTGTGTGACTACTGACCAGGTGAGAAGACAGCTGGAGAAACTACACCAGCGCAAGGCGGAAGGTCCTGATGGCATCAGCCCCAGGGTCCTAAAGACCTGCGCCACCCAGCTGTCTGTGTCCTGCAGCACCTCTTCAACCTCAGCCTGAGGCAGGGGGAAGTCCCGGTGCTGTGGAAGACGTCGTGCCTGGTCCCTGTCCCAAAGAAGTCAACACCATCTGGCCTCAACGACTACCGACCGGTCGCCCTCACCTCCCATGTGATGAAGGTGCTGGAGAGGCTGGTCTTGGCCCACCTCCGGCCGCAGGTGAAATCATCGCTGGACCCTCTGCAATTTGCTTACCAGCCTCATGTGGGAGTGGATGACGCCATCATCTACCTGCTGCAACGAGGTCAGTCGCACCTGGATGGAACCGGTGTCTCTGTGAGAGTCACTTTCTTTGACTTCTCCAGTGCATTTAACACCATCCAGCCACTGCTACTGAGTGAGAAGCTGCGGGTGGTCGGTGTAGACGCGTCCACCATCTCCTGGATCACTGACTACCTCACAGGCAGACCACAGTTTGTCAGAATGGGCCGTGTGCTGTCTGGAACGGTGGTCAGTGATGTTGGAGCCCCACAGGGAACTGTTCTGTCTCCCTTCCTCTTCACCCTGTACACTAGTGACTTCCAGTACAACACGGAGTAATGCCATCTGCAGAAGTACTCTGATGACTCTGCAGTGGTCGGGTGTATTAGGGATGGACGGGAGGAGGAGTACAGGGCAGTGGTGAGTGACTTTGTAAAGTGGGCCGATGAGAATCACCTGCGGCTGAACGTGGCCAAGACCAGAGAGATGGTGGTGGACTTCAGGAGGAAGGCGACAGCTCCTACACCTCTGAGTGTCCTGGGAGTGGACGTGGACATGGTGGAGGAGTACAAGTACCTGGGCGTCTCCATCGACAGCCGACTGAACTGGAAGGCCAACATCAACGCTGTATACAAGAAGGGGATGAGTCGACTCTTTTTCCTGAGAAAGCTTCGATCCTTCAACGTGTGCAGCAAGATGTTGGAGATATTCTACCAGTCGGTTGTCGCCAGTGTGCTGCACTTCGCCATTGTCTGCTGGGGGAGCAGCATCGGAGCCGGTGACACCAGCCGTCTTAACAAACTGGTTAGGAAGGCTGGCTCCATCATCGGCTGCCAGCTGGAGCACCTGGAACAGGTGGTGGAGAGGAGGACGTTGAAGAAACTTGTGTCCATATTGGACAACCCGGACCACCCTCTCCACCACCTCCTACAGGGACAGAGGAGTACTTTCTCCAGACGTCTCCTCACGCTCTGCTGCCACAAGGACATATACAGGAGAACATTCCTGCCGACGGCTATGAGGCTCTACAACAGATCACCTCTTGCCAGATCATAGTGCAATAACTGCAATAATAACTTCATATCCACACTATGTTGATCTGCACTTCACACATTTCATTTACTTACACTACACACATACACTTCATTTTCATTTACACTACACACATACACACACTTTGCATTTTGCACACTGTCTATATTTAATATTTTTATATTTAATTTAATTTGTCATTAGTATTGTATATTGTGTATGCATATATGTTGTATAGATACATATATATTTTATTTTATATTTTACTTTGTATACTTCTTGTATACATCTTTATCTTTCATGCCTGTTTTTTATATTTTATTTTTTATTCTTGTGTGTTTAGTTTATTGGTGCTGCTACTGTTACGACAAATTTCCCCTTGGGGATTAATAAAGTACATATCTATCTATCTATAGTATATTAAAATACTTGCTTTAATACCATAAGATACTCATATATTTAAAAAATCTAAAATTATATATATGGTATATTATTGTATTTATTGAGATTAAAGCAAGTATTGTATAAAATAATGCAATTAATTTGTATTAATTCGTGTTAGACTTTCGCAGCACTTGTCAACACGAAGCTAGCTATCCTTGAGCTTTCTCCCGACAGCGAAAAGAAGACACAAACATGAGGACGGAGCTCAGATCAATAGAGAGACGAGATCCATTCACATCAAGCGACTTACGTTGCCGCTCAATATGTTTTTCAATGTTACGATGTTACAAACCTTGACCTACCGACTGTTTGGAGAGGAGGCAGCAAAAGCGCATATGTCGCAGGGCGATGACGTCATCCCCGAGGTGGTTTCTCAAGGCTGCAAATAAGAAGGAAAAAAACATTAGAATAATCTTGGATAAAGTTGGCGATGTTTTACACATTTAAAGTCGTAGCATCATCTCTACAATTAATTATTTATAGGGAAACATTTACAAATTCCCTATGAATTATCAGGTTTTCCACACATATTTGGGTTCTGTAAAATGTCAACAAAACACACGCTTGAGTTACGTTAATTGGTTTTCGTGGCAGTATATCCTCCTGTGTATGATGCGGCATTCACATTTGTTTTTATTTATTCCCAATATATTTCGGCGTATTATTTTTATTAAAATGTGTACAAAAAATAAATACATCTCGTCGTTGCCATCGCTGAGATGCAGATCAGCTGTTGGCTGCTTGTCGGCAAGGAGGAAGTGATGCAGAAATGCCCACCGAGTAGCTACACTCAATGACTAAAAGGGGGAAGCACAAAGAAATGGACAGCTTTGGTGCGGGATGGTCCTTTAACTCACTCTAAAGAAGCGACCGTAAGTCAGCATTGGTCAGAAAGCACCCTCTGGTTACCGGTGTTTCACCTCTTCTGGTTTAAAAGCGGGGGGAGGGGGGGGCAAAGGCGACACGATGTGGAAGTTTTGTAGTCAGCTGAGCGCTACTTAGCTTTAGCTTTCTGAGTGAATGCGACGAGTTTGCCTCAGTTTGGTTTCTGGTCGCACGCGCTGAGCTGACCGACTTTACTTTTCTTCTTCACTCGTAATGGCGAAACTGAAGTGATGCCCACCCCATTCCAGACGACACCGTTCCCCAAAAAGGTGAGTTTGTTGACGGGCGTTAAAAAAAACTGTGTTCAATCGGAAGACCTAGCTTAGCCGGGAGCTAACTTTTTAGTTGACCGAGCTGATGCTAGCTAGCTGTGGCGACGTCGTCAGGGCCAGGCATTAAACGTCCCGATGGCTCGGTGACGTCAGTCAATAAGTATTTTCTGAATAAGTGGATGGGTGAAACACGCCGGGTGTTTAATGGCGACCCGAACACCGCTTGACGTGACATGTGTAATTGTCGTGCTGTTAAACTCACTTGATCCTGTTTATGTCGCCGCTTCCCTCAAGACCATAACGTGGTAAAATGACGTTAACGCTCGCTTGCCTTTTTGTTTGGAGGACACTTCTGTTCGTTGTCACGCAGTCAGAAATCCAGCTCCAACTTTTGTTGTCTAACAGTTTTCGAGACTAAATCTAGTTCAGACATATTGTCTTGATTGCTTGGCGTTAAGTGTTTGGCTGCCTCAGCATGCCGATGATATTTGAAACGGCCCAATAAATTATCCATTAATGTTTTTAGCTATGTGAGAGCTGGAGTTGGCCAGAATGTGCCGGTGAGACACTTGCCTCGACATGCCCCATGTCGATGTGCTCCAATGCAGAACACATGTTCATTATTATCCTAGGACCAAGGACGGTGATGAACACACAGAGTCGAAGTTTCAAAAGTAAGTCGAAAGTTATGGACTTTACAGCAGTGCAAATGCGTTGGAATAGACACCTACGGAAATTTAACCAAAGGTTTATTATCTCTTTTTAACTGTCTTCTTTGTGGTTATAAATCAGTAACTGAACAATCCTTCTCTGAGGCTAACTGTTTCGGGTATGCTCAAATTACATATTCGTGTCCATGTTAACAAATAGTCCTGCGTGTGAGGGATCACTTTCTGCTTATGATGACAAGGTAATGTGTCTTTTCAGCACTGCGGATGTCAAGGTCACCACGATGGAGCAGAATAGAAAGACACGTTGATCTGCTGTCAATGCCTTCAGAGGGATCGTCTGTAAGTCATTTCCAGCTCCTTTTTCTTTTGCTCGTTATTGAACTCCCGATCTGTTAAAGCTGAATGATTTAATTCAATTCAGTTTATTTTGTAGGGATGCGCCGATCTGATCGGCGTCGATCCATATCGGCCGATGTTTTGATCGGCGTTCTCAAAACAGCTTGTGCTGTAAAGCCCACGAGCAACCTTCGCCCCGAGCCTTTCCAAGCCGACCTTGAGCAACGGAGAAAATGAGCCCGGCGAGGGCCTGCCAACAGAGTGCAGAGGTCCCACGAGGGGATCCTCACGCACCGAGCGGCGTCCCTGTCCCGCTGAGTTGAATCCCCCGAGCAGACTGCGCGGGCCCCACCCGTTTACCTCTCAACGGTTTCACGCCCTGTTGAACTCTCTCTTCAAAGTTCTTTTCAACTTTCCCTTAAGGTACTTGTCGACTATCGGTCTCGTGCCGGTATTTAGCCTTAGATGGAGTTTACCACCCACTTTGGGCTGCATTCCCAAGCAACCCGACTCCGAGAAGACCGGACCCCGGCGCGACGGGGGCCGTTACCGGCCTCACACCGTCCATGGGATGAGCCTCGATCAGAAGGACTCAAGCCCCCGAGCGACACCGGGCAAGCGATCTTCCGTACGCCACATGTCCCCAATCCGCCCGTCGGACGGGGATTCGGCGCTGGGCTGTTCCCTCTTCGCTCGCCGCTACTGAGGGAATCCTTGTTGGTTTCTTTTCCTCCGCTTCGTAATATGCTTAAATTCAGCGGGTTGTCTCGTCTGAGGTCGTGGTCGACTGAGGCGGCACCCCGGAGGACGGCAGTGTGGCTCTGGCTCCGGCAAAGGGAGCAGAGGCTCACGGCATCTGGTTCGTCGGGTACCCCGCCGCGGCACAGGAGACGGTCGAGTCCACCGGCAGCCGCCCGCACGAACGGGCACAGAGGGGCGCGCCTGCCCGTCCCTCCCCTCGCGAAGGGGCAGTGACAAGCAGGGGGGCGAGAGGAGGTTTACGGCCAGAGGGGCGAGACCGACAAGGGCCAACGCACCGGGTATCCCGACGGTCTGCATTTAGGGGTTCTACACTGGAATGTTGCACGTTCCCTGCAATAAAACGGATGGTTGTCAATTCATGATACTCTCTCGTCGCGTAATTTAAATACTTAAAATACAAAACAAATGTTGTTAAGAATAATTCATTTCATAAATAATGCTACACAATAAATAGAATGCTTCAATCAACTCGGTAATCGGTATTGTCGGATCGGCAGATACTGATTTCAGTGATCGGTGATCGGCACTAAAAAACCTGATCGACGCATCTCTATTATTTTGTATAGCTCAATATCACAATTTGCCTCAGAGGGCTTTACAATCTCTCCACGTACGACATCCCTGTCCCAGACCTCACATCGGATCATTGCATTGACGTACATGTAAAATCATGCCAGTTTGTGAGGAATGGAGTAGTTGAGAGATGATTCTTTTACACATTGCGTTATAATAGTTTATATGCACTACTATGCAATTTTCATCCTCCTCTTCAAATCATAATCTCAAGCATTCCCAGCTTGTTGCACGTTCAGCATATTACGTTTTTTTTATTCTCACGTTATTTTACTGCGGCAACATGTTAGTTCTCAGTGTGACATCATTCCCCTTATCTTTTCCATGCCAATGTATGTTCTTTCTTAAAAGACTGAAAACATGTAAAGGGACACGCATGAAGAAGTAGTCATGTTCTCACAAAAGAGCCTCACGTTCAATTTTTGCTGTGGAAGGTTGGGTTGTTTGTCATTGGCAACCAGTAGTAGCTCCACAGATTGCTATTTTTGAAATAAGCATTTCATGATTGCATTTTTATTTTTCATCTGCTGCCATTAGTGCTGGGATGTAGTAAGACAGCAACACTGCCTATTGAAGAACCTGGTGAAACTGTCTCTGTTACTGTTTTCACTCCTAAAACCAAATACGTCATTTATATGCACATAGTACATAAGATTATCGTGAAATTCAACACAATAAAGCCAATAGGTAACATAATAAATGTTCATCAAGTTAAAGGAGAACCTTTTTTAGTGGCTCTGTTTAACACAAAACCACTTGAGTACATGTTATATGGTTGCCTGTAATGTTTGTTCTAGTATTTATTTTGTAGAGGTTTCTATGGTAATCAACACTGTGTACGCATTGGATGCATGCATACATATAGACTGTTTTTTTCTCTGGTCTTCAACTTTTTAGGGGTTTTAAGTCTGGCAGTGAATCGTGGCAGATTTGGCACGGGTACCGTAACTTCCTGACCTTCAATGCTCAAAAATCGTTGTAGTTGGGGCTACGACTGGCAACAGAAATGTGGATCCTGACCTTTTGATTTTGAGGAAGGCTGACTCAGTCCAGGGCTGCACTCTACCACGGTTAACATGTTCCCATTGTTCTCCTCCTCAGGCCTGAGGGTATGTTGAGACTTCTCGCCGTGCTAGAGAAGAGGCGTCTAGGTGGCTCGGACGGGGACTGAGGGCGAGGAGGAAAGACAGACGAGGGACCAGGGAGGAAGACATGGGTCAATGTGTCACCAAGTGTAAGAATCCGACGTCCTCACTCGGCAGCAAGAGTGGAGACTCCAAGTCCCACCACAAGAAAGGCGGTGGCGGGGGCCACAAAGAAGAACCCAGCGGTCTGTGTAGCAAAGCCACCAGCGAGCTGTCGAATGGCACAAAGGCCCTGGAGGTTACCGTGGAGATGCCCGTCATCGCTGCAGTAATGGGGGAAACTCGCAAGGACGAGCGTCTGGACAGAGACGGGCTGTCAATGCTACGCATCGACGAGCTGTTCCACTGCTACAAGGACGGAGAGGAGGATGCCATCTTGGAGGAAGGCATGGAGATGTTCTGTAACGACCTGTGTGTGGACCCGGCAGAGTTTCGTGTGCTTGTTCTCGCCTGGAAGTTTCAAGCAGCCACCATGTGCAAGTTTACAAGGTACGACCGAGTTCTGGGAAATGGGGGCGTGTTGTTACTGGTATCTGTTCATCAGGATGAGCGAGCATTACTACTGCACAGTTATTGGGTGTCGGAGAGAACTGCACAGGACTGGTATTTCCTCATCCCTGACGACTGAAACATATAGTTTAATTATTGCCTGTCCTGATTTAAATGACCAAACAGTATGCCGGTCTTTATATATTTATTTGATATTCAATTGGGCAATTCTTTCTTTATTTTGTCTGGTGGTTATTATTTTGTTTATCGTGTGTGTGGGGTGGGGAGAGATTCCTGGAAGTTTACACGCACAATTTCATTTTACACACAATGACGACCCAAAGAAATGCAGTTGCAGAGATGTTGGCGTGATACGGTCGTGGTCAGGCGCCAACTGAGCAGTTAGATGATTGGTTGCTTGCTCAAGGAACAAGTAACTCTCCAGCTACCAGTCCAAACTCGATACTCGGGCCGTGCAGGACTTCAACTGGCCAACCTCCAGTTCTCAAGCAAAGTCCACATGGACTAAGCTATTGTCACATACCGTATAACTGCAACGTCAGTCATTGGCCCAGTCGAGCCACAATTTCCCTTTTTAAAAACATCAACAAGATTAAGTTAAAAAAAAAATTTAAGCTTGTTCATAGTTTTTATTAACAAATAAAACCAGTTGCTTCATAAACTGGTCCTTCCCTCGGTAACATGCTATCAACTCAGTTACACCATGTGAAAACGTTTTCCCTGTGGGAGCCAAACGAGGCATTAAGAAACGACTCGTTGCACCTTACAACTCTCTTTAGGTCACTTCAGTGGCGTTTTTACACCACGTGCTAAAGTATTGTTCGAGAGGCATTCTTCCTGCCACTAAGTTCCACGCTGACACTATAATATGGACTACGGTCCAACACATTTCTGAAGAAGATTGGCATCGCCCTGCATGTTCTACGGACAGCATAGTGGTTCACCTTCACATGACCAGCACCATGTCAGTGACGATGCCACTGCTATTCCTGACGAGGCAGTTTGCCACAGGCTGCGGATGTCAGTGCTAATGAACGATGAAATGACACATTTTGAATAAATGCGAAATACAAAGAAACTTGGAGGACTTTAAAAACAGCTCTGTAATGGTTACATTTTAATTAGAATGTATATTATAGCTGTAATAAACTGGCTATGGACTTTGTTTATTAACAGACCCATGAGGTGCAGATGGAATGAAATCTAATGCTATGAATCTCACCAGGATCTTCTTCTTCTTAACTTTTTTCTATCCTTGTCATCTCTCCCCTATTGTGAACACACACACACGCACACACACACCTTTATCTATCCTGCGCTGCACTCCCAGTTGATGTCTGAGATGAATAGACCTGGCCGGATCACTTGTCACCTCCCCCCTCTGATTTTTAACTCAGCATTTTCCGTCCAGAGACTTTGGACAACGCCACACTGGTTTCCAACGTGTTTCATTGTCAACTAATGCTTACTGAAGCTGTTCCTCTTCCATTTGACTTTGAAAGCCTATATTTTTGGAGTGCTCACATATCAAAGTATATCTGCTTGAAGTGATAAACTGTTTTTCAAAGTTTCATTAATGGTAGTACTATGTTTAAATGTTATTCTGAAACTGCAGGGGGCAGGGTTTCGTTATGTTTCTGGTGGTGTGTTCAAAGTAACAGTACAATATATTTAACAGAGAAAATACATACAACAAAGTTATAGATAGTTGTTGTAAATGTAGTTACTAGTTAGCTCTGGTGCTGCTAATTCATCTCTAATAATTATTCACCTTTCTTTCTCCTGGCATCAATTCAAACACAAACTGGTTGTTTACAAAATGACAGATCAGCAACTAAAAAAGCATAAATGCCGATGTCCTGCAACTTTTACTGAATATTGGCAGATATGGATCGTTAGTTGAACTTTATTGCACACTGTGATGGTCAATATTAATTAATCCAAGGTTCACATGCACGCTACACCGTGAAGGGGTGATCTGTATGGATAGCAGGATTGACAATGGTCCGTTACACCACTAGTCCACGATCATTCTGATGTCTGTTCCTGTTCCCTTTGTGTCACCAGGAAGGAGTTTGTCGAAGGATGCAAGGCCATCCAGGCCGACAGCCTCGAGGGCATCTGCTTGCGTTTTCCCGTCATGCTGCTGGACGCCAAGGGCGAGGAGAACTTCAAGGACCTGTACCGCTTCACTTTCCAGTTTGGCCTGGACGCCGACGAGGGCCAACGCTCGCTGCAGCGCGAAATCGCAATCGCCCTGTGGCGCCTGGTGTTCACCCAGGACTCTCCTTCGATCCTGGAGCACTGGCTGGACTTCCTGTCAGAGAACCCCTCAAGTATTCGGGGCATTTCGAGGGACACGTGGAACATGTTCCTCAACTTCACCCAAGCTATCGGGCCTAACCTGAGCAACTACAGTGAGGATGAGGCCTGGCCCAGCCTCTTCGACACCTTCGTGGAGTGGGAGCTGGAGCGCAGGAAAAAGGAGGACGAACAGGCACTGACAGAAAAGGAGGAAGAGGGGAGGTGTACTGAGACTGAGTGTTTTCCCACCACAGATAGACTTGAAACGGAGGGAAGCTGCGGCTCACAGACGTGGGGGGGTCACTGACCAGGAATCAAGAAATAAGGGAGCGCACGATATGATCTACACCTGAACTGTACATCTGTGAATCATTGGGATGAATATTAGTAGTATTACAGCTGTTCATTTTGTTCTCCTTTTTTCTATGGGTGGGATTCCTGCTTTGCACCCTTTTTTGTTTTTTTGAAAGGGCTCTACGAACTGTGATTTTCAAGCACTTCTGTTTAAGTTATTATTTTACCATTTATTTCTCCTCCCATGTGTGTTTTTAAATTGGATATGTGGTCCATTTCCACCTCCATCTACCGACCATGACCAGGCAGAGGTAGCGCTTGGTTTTAAAAACTGGTGACAGGAAGCCATTACTGTTTCCCCACAATTATATTATAGACTATTCACTCTAACTTAATGACACTGCGGATACGTTAAGTACAAGGATATAGTGAAGAAGTGACATTTTGGCAACCTGTCCATAAATATTGTTTTACTATCAAAACATGAGATTAACCAAAAGGGTCTGGGTCAGTGACATCATCTTGATTGGACTAATCAAGTTAGATTTTATGCTTTTTTATCTTGCAGTGCTGTGAAGATAAATTTGCTGCATTTGTGTCGCCTTCACAGCTGCATGGCAAACAGTAATGGATTACAATTCTGTCACACGGGCATTTGGTTTTTAACAATAATACAATGTTGAAATATCTATCTAAATCCAAGTAGATGGTAACTCTGTGTGGAGTGTTTTTTGAGTGCTACCGGTGCAGCGAGTGACTTAACCTGTGCAGCTGGCTCTGCTCCCTTTTGGCCTCTTGCATCTTCCATTTTGATGTCAACCTTCTTGCAACAAGCGTTTAAGTGTGTACAACACAATGATGCTGGCTTGTCTCATTGGTCTCATTTTAGGAAGTCCGTAACCCACAGATGGGCTAAAGCTGTAAGCTTTGGTCATTTATCAACAGACGATGCCTACTAAACCTGCGTTACATTCATGACCATTAGAATGGGCTTCACACAAAGCTTTTATTGTTTACCTTGAGTCATCACATCCTTGAACTTCGATACAACATTTTTTTTAAATGATGCGTGCATCACAAATATTGTTGACTGCTGCTGGTAATGGTTGTAATGGATTGCACAAAACAATGGCATGCTTAGTCGCTATACTTGCAACACTTTGCAGAAAGATTGATGTCAACCTAATTATTTTAATCTCAAACCTTTTCCAAAACTAGATTGATCTTAAGTATAGCCTAGGGTGTTTTGGGATGAGTGAATGTAAACAAGGCATGCTGGCTAATCAAGGGTCCAGTGTGGTAAGAAGGTGGCGATAACCTAATCTGTTTGGTTTACATCGACAATGATTATATTTCAGACCCCCCCCCCCCCTTGTCCTTTTTATATATAAAATGTATTGATTTATAATAAATAAAAACAGTGTTGATTTTTTTGACTGTTGCACCATGAACATTGTGTGATTATTTATGTCTTGTTTTACTTCAATGTCCCTATTGCTTTATAATCTTCTGCTGTGCTGATGCTGACATGCTTGCATACCAGTCTCCAATGCCCCTGAGGGTGGTTATGCAGCATCGGGTAGTGTGGAGGCTTGTCTGGATATGGGAGCGAGGAGCAGCAGGCAGGGGGCGTGGCTAACACCGACGCGGCTCTCCCCATTGGTAGACAGCTATCCTGGTTACTAACCAACACTACTGACTGGGCACATGAGAAAACACAAGAAAACTCGTTCATTTTAAAGCTAATGGCGAACAAAGTGTAGTTTAACAAGGACAGTAAGTATGTTTCTAATATTTACATGAACCAGAATCAAATGTGTCCGCGAATATAAGAGCAAGAGCCTTTTTTTGTGTGTAATTTAATGTGTTTAAATACATGCTGACGCTAACTAGTGAGTATTTGTTATTAGCATCGATGCTAACTTAACTGCTCGCTAACGTTGCCTCTGTCACTAGCAGGAAATAATACTGCAATAAACTGTTAACCCGTTAGTTAGGTGTGTAATGTTAACAGTGAGAAACGTGATCGCTGTTAATGTCAGACTCATCAATACGATGAGCAAACGGTACCACACATCTGTAAATGCCCTGCAATAAACGTAACGTCAAGCTAAAACCTGGCTATAATAAGATGGGTAACGTTCACGTTCGGCGCGGAAATAACGGGTATTGTGTGAGTTGTCCAGCGGGTGGGGCAACATTGTAAACAAACTGCATTCAAGGACATTTATGTTTTAATGTCGCATACCTCGGGTCTCTCATCTGTGTTCCCTCTGCAGTGGTGATCAAACTCCACACAGATGCAATGATCTCTTTGAAGGATCACCAATATGGGATATATAGGATTATGTGAGCAGCAGCTGTCTGCAGCCGCACCATGGACAACGAGGTGAGCTTCTCGTCAATGTCACATTGACATCTTCTGTCATATTACTCGACATGAGGCCATATATAGAAGCTCTGTGGTTTTCTGAGCAATACACAAAGCAACGCATGTCATATTTAAGAGCAGTTGTCTCTGTTTCTCTATTCTCTGTCACTAACAAGTACGCTCTATTCTTCCTTCAATTGTCTTTGCGTCTCTTCTGATTTTAACAGATGCTGTAGCCTAGTTGACTTGTAGACACAAAGTAAGGGCTTTCTGTATTTCTTGGCATGAATGGCATGAGCTGTATCTAGGTGACTGTGTTATGCACACAACTGATGCTCCTTCCCAGACACACGCATCTGTCACATTTACCACTGGCTTTGGGTAAAGGCCAACATGTCTAAGCCTGAAGCAGACAGACATCTGATGTTTTAATGTGGATGATTTCATTTAAATTGAGTCCAGTTGAGGATTGCTGCTGGACCCTCACTTTAGAATTGTAGCTGATGTATTTGTTTATTTCTTACAATAAAACATCTGATCATGGGTGGCTTTTAAACACAAATGGTCACTTGTTCATCACTCTCTATTTCCATAACATTTCAAGTGACGGTAGATTGATAGTTGCATAGATTTGTGACACGTATTGTCAATGATGCATTATGTATCATGCAAAGACACAGTGTAGTCGCTCTAGTTCCAGTCACTGTGTCACCCCTGTAGTGTTCATACCTAATGAGTACATGGTGGCACCACCTTTTTAAGTAGAGCATGAATTTGACATGGCATGGATTCATAAGAATGTTGGGAGTATCTCTACAGGGACCTTGGCCCATGCTTCGTCAGGTCGACAGTGAAAGTATGCATGGCTAAAATGTTCTCTAAATATTGGCATGATCCAGAACATCAATGTCTTAGCGTGTACACACACACACACACACTATATCTAGCCGGAGATAAAGTGAAAACAAAAGGTGTGTTTTTCAGCAGAAAATATGGATGGATGCACATGATCTCCAACAATGTTAATGTTTAAGTACTGATCTGTTCTTATTCACATTTTTACCCTCATGACAGACACTGTATTAATATCTTCTACCATCCATGTGCCATGAGTGATTAAACAGGCACATTCGGTACCACAGACTACATTGCAAGTCACATAAATATGTTTTGTCTTATTTGTTATGTAACATTAACATCTGCATTGCATTAGCCGTATTTATATTTTATTTACTCCAGAAGTCTGGATGAACAAGTTGTTTGCTTACAGTTATGCACAGAATAAAATGGATATTGATTGTAGTCTGTGATTGTAAGTACTGGTGCAACAATGCGGTGTATTGTATACACAATACACCGCATTGGACGGTTCTCCTCAAATGTGTGTGCGTGTGCGTGTGCCCGTGCCCGTGCCCGTGCCCGCCCTCATGCTGGTGTTCTTAAAGGAGGGTACGAAGTGCCTGGGAGAGAAGCTAGCCTCGACTGTGGACGACACCCTGGATGAATATTTAATCGCCCTCCAGCAGAAAAACAGGTGAAGTGTGAGCATCGGGCTGCTGGGGAGAGACAGATTAGTTTTCACAGAGGAGTTATGGAACACCTCCATGACTTTGCACTGATTAGTTCTTGGCTTTGAGATAAACTAAATTAGTGTGTTAACTGTGGTTAAGTGGAGGTCAGAATAGCTTTAAAATGTTTCACGGCCTACTGTGAGTCTCAAACATCTGTCACATTGTTGGCCAGATCTTTACTTATAACTGTAGAGGAAGTCAACTGTTTTCTTTGCTCCTCAGGATCCTAAAGCGCCTTAAAGTCAAAGACTCCAGGGAGATTGAGTTGGAACAGCTTGAGCAAGGTTTCTCCATTTATCTTAACGGAGCCAATGCTGAAGACAATAGGAAGCAACCCAGGAGCGTCACCTCCTCACCTGTTTGGAGACATGCACGTACAGCAGGTATGCTGCTGCTGCTGGACTACGATAAACCTATAGACACTCTAAATTTGCAGTGTTATATAAGACTGTTATTTATTTATTTTAATGTGTAGAGAGAAATATTGTTCTCGTGCATGCAATACTTTTTTACACTGGAATAGAAAGTGCCATCTCATACTCATATTTTGGTTGCTTCTGTCATCTTCAAACCATATGGAGCACGAGTTAATGGCCACCACTCCTCAGTTTGTAGTTCGCTTGGTATGATCCTTCCCAGTCCCAGTGAATAAATGATAGTGACAGTTGTATTTGGCAGCCAGTTCTTCGTCCTTCCTGTGTGCCATGTGGACCATCTGCGTATGTGACTGCCTGTTCCTTCTCCACTGAGGCAAGAGTCTGCTGCAAGCTGCTCATGTTCTTCTCTGTGCCGCCGCTCATTGTCAGATGTCTGTCGAAGCGGCCGCCGGTTGACTGAAGACAGCGGTAATGTGGAGCAGACCCACAAGAAGAGGAGCCACACTGCCCCAGAAAAAGTCCAGAGGAAAGAATGGGTGCAGGTAGGGGGCTTCTAATTCCTTCATATATTAAATCCTGCAGAATACATGTTAAATATTTCCTCTTTTGGTCGTATGTAGGATTCGGTCAAAATTCGAACCGAGGGAGGACCAAGTTTGCGGATCTGTCCAGAAAAGCACTACTCTGAGGATTTTGAGCCATATGAAAGCATAGATATGGAGGTAGAGTCACGACATGATGACGCCTACTCAGCCTGTATGGGTGTTTTTTCTTAGGGGAGGGGCTATGTGTCAGATTTAGCTGTGTGTACTACTTAGCAGCTCTTTATCGCTGCTTCCCCGTCATCTAATCACCTTGTTTCCTACAGTGCTCCTGTCCACGCTCGCCTCGTAGTCCCCGCGCCCCGAGAGACACCTGCAAGGTGTCCCACTCCTTCAGCTCCAGGCACGAGAGCCAAGCAGGCAAAGCAAATCAGGAGCACAACGAGAAGGTGCTTCTCAACCCCGAGGAAGTGAAGGTGAGCAGAAGAAGAAACATGCCCAGTGTTATATTTCATCATGTCAAGGCGGCATGAGATGTAGTGAATCATCTGAAAGTGTTTCCTCGCGCTTGGGTGGGAATTTATGACATTTCTTCAGTGGCATTCGCACAAATCAAAGTGGAATGCTTAAACTGTCAGCATACACATGTTGCGTCTCAAACCAATCGCTGCCTCCATGGATGCATGCATAATCGCTGACCTTTGCAAACTAGGTTCTGCGTCGGAGCCTGGAGGTTAGCATGCGGCGAAGCAACCGCGGCTCGGCGGGGGAGGAGTCCGACGAAGAATGGGTGGAGGAGCAGATTGAGAGGGAGGAGAGCACCGAGAGTCTCGATGAACTGGGGCTGCCTCTCTCATCCTCCAAGTCCTCCTCCAACCCTCGGCCCAGTGGCTCCCGTAGCCATTTTGACTCCTCAAACCTCATTGTGCTGGACTTTGGACCCTCAACTAAAGGTAGGTTTTAGCATCCACTTTCATATGTACATTTCTATTGATTTACGGGGTGAGTCTCAATTTCCCAGAGTGATTCAATCTCCTCCATATCGACTTCATCAGCCAACTGATAGCCCTGATTCTAAAATATCCTTGTTTTGATTTTCTGTATCATTCCAGGTCGTAACATTGAACGCTCTCTGTCTGCAAAAAGGAAAGAACACACTGACACCTTTATACCCACCAAGCCCATGTTGGTGAAGAGCAAAACATTAGATATGCCACCTTCCAAAGAAATCTGGGAGGGTCAGAGTGAGTCTTAACTAATGTTGAACGCTCTTAAATGTGAAGTATACCTTCCACAAATACAAGATCATAACTCCCATCATGCCCATCTGTTAGAGAGCGTGGTGCACGATTGTTGTTTACAAGATGTCTGCTTCTCGCTTAAGGGCCGAGGAGTCGGGTGGAGAGGCCGCTGTCGGCAGCCAGAAAGCCGTCTGCCGAGGAGCCCGACCCAAAGGAGATGGCGTGCAGGGTGCGCCAGGCCATCCAGAGAGAGAATGATCCCGTGCAGAATCCTGAGCTCTTCAACCGCAACACGGTCAGCCGGCCTCACGTCGTCCACGTCCCACTGCAACTTTAGGCCCCGAATTATTAAATTCCCCTTTAACAATTGTTTTTATGCTCATTTAGAGGCACTGTGTGAGATTTTTAAATAGAGTGATAGTGTTATGGTTTATGGCTTAAGCGTATGCTTCTCTGACTCGTCTATGTTGCTTCCTCTTTATCCAGGGCAGGGGACAACAGATAATGAATGGCTTAGTGCACCGCAGCAGCCACAACAAGGAGGAGAGCAGCGTCACTGTGGCCATGCAGAGAATTACGCTTCTGGGCCCCGGGTACGCTGACAGCACATTGCACCTACACACACGGTTGCTATGGTGACGACGCACATCGGTTAGGCCAGGGATTCCCAAAGTGTGGTGCGCGCACCCCCAGGGGTGCGCGAGCTGCCTCTAGGGGGTGCGCGAGAGGAAAAATGTAATGGTGGTCTAATGGTGTAATAATTAATATTAAACATTCTCAGGGCTCTCAAGTGTCATTTCGGTCTTAACTCATGCACTCCCGCCACACATCGTATTTCTTACGCTGAAAAAAACTCTCGGCTATTTAATGTTTGAATGCAGGGGTGCGGGTGCTCAATACGTCGATCGTGGTCGCCGCAGACCCCCCCCCCCCCCCGTCAACAACTCTTCTCGGCTCGATGCTGGCGCGCGTAACGCTCAGCCGTGATGCGCGCACAGGTGAGCACACGCTCACTAGCACCCCCCCCACCCCCGTCAACAACTCTTGCATTCTGTTGCGTTTTTTTTTAAGGTGTGGGGGATTGGGGGTGCATGAACCCGGTCGGGATGTAGAAGGGGGTGCGTGGTCTAAAAAGTTTGGGAACCCCTGGGTTAGGCCATTTAAAGCATGGCGACTACCCAGCTGTCCGCTAGTTAGGGAGCTAGATGGCTCATTTTCTGAGCCGAAACAAAGTTGTATACTATCTATCTGGTGATTAGCAATGAGCTGTGACGAGCGTGTGTGGATGAAGCAGTACGTTGTTAAATTTGACCAGAGATGAACTGATAAGTTTCTTGGAAAAAAGTCATTCAGCATTTATTTAAGACCAATCGACTAAAGAAATCTTTCAAATTGGACCAAGACAACCGAATAGTCAGAAAGTGATGGTGTGGGCACCCTCTGACAATGAAGAAATATTCATCATCACAGGCACTTATCATTAATTTGAAGGTCAGGCACCGGAGACGAAGCTGTGGAGCTGAGGATGTGATCCTTTTTCTCTTCAGGCAACAACAGAAACTGCTGAAGGCCTTGGAGAAACTCGAAGCAGGACCCAACGACAACATACCTCAGAGTTTTAAAACGGACTACAGCAAGCAACCGGTGAGTCAGTAGCACCGTCTCGCAGCATGAATAATCCCAACACCACGGGTGTGATCGACACATACGTTTACCCAGGCACTTGTGAATGTATTTTTTTAAATAATCATTGCAGAGAAAGATATCTTCGGCTGAGGTCACCCCTGCGTTATACGTTACCATGGAGATCCTGTCGAACTGGGGGAACGCTTTGCAGGTCGGGCTGACGGAGTTGCAATTCTTCTGCCTCCGAAACAAGAAGCTGTATGTGTCTCCTCACGACCTGGACATCAGAAACACCGACTACCCCGGGAATCTGGGGGCACTCGTCAACGGGAAGGTGAAGGTGAGCCTCCCCTCATTTAGCTAGTGTCATCACAAATGCAAATTATTATTTGGATGAAATAAAAAATCCAGTCAATCCTTTTCCAGCATTCACAGACATTTTGGAGACAGACATTCGCAGGATTGCACATTAATTATGACTATTCCATTTTATTGTTCCGGTAGGCCGTGACGGTAAAGTGTGCACGATAACAGAGCTTTAATAACTAAATAAGATGCTGCGGTCGTTTCACATCTGTCTGTTGTGTAAAAGGCCTCTTACATACAATGCTGCAAAGTGCAAACATTTGTGGAAACAAAATCTCACTATTTACATGAACAATGTGTTTTATTGATTTCTTTTGTTTATTCTCTTGGGTTGACAGACCACCAAAGAGCGTCACATGTGGACGTGCCCGCTCCACCCCCCTATCCAGCTCTACTTTATCATCAGGAACACTGAGTGCTCCCCAGACTTCGGGATGTCTTGCATCAAAATCTGGAACTACAACAGAAGCCTCAATGTATGTGCTTTTTTTATTTATTTGTGGAAATTTTGTTCAACAAAATGTGTTTCCACATAACTTTTGATTTTGTGCAGAGATTATTAATTTAGCTGTCTGTAGATCTCGAGGACCTGAATCCAACATGCTTGTGTGTTGTCACGATAATGCAGGCACATGTATGTGCGTGGTTCCGTCAGGGTCGGTCCTCTCTTATCATTGGCCGGCTGATCTGCCAGTCACACTGTCCTAATGTGGAACAGTGAGAGATTAGCCTCAGAGGATTAGTGTGTGTGTGTGGGGGGGGGGACGTGCACTTCTACCTCTCAACCTCACTGCTGTTCATAGAGGGCTACAAATACCCCGCCGTATCTCTTCCTATGTTACCATAGTGATCTAGAGTTGCGTGATGTCTTGAACCTGGAAGGTAAGGAGCTGCTGATGGGGATTAGATTCTAGGTTAACTGTATATTACTGTCTCTGGGATTGAACATATTTGAGTTGGGCTTCAGCCATGACTTCGTATCTGAGTGCTAATTACTGCTAACTTAGAGGACTCTTACATGCATGTAAATGTATAAATTATACGTTACGGACATTTCCCAAGTGATATCCAAAATCTTGAATAATCAGGCATTTTGTAGCTTTTTTAATAAATAAATTGAAGTTCTGTTTCTTTTTTAGGATCTTGACATTGGTGCACGGCATATAAAGCTGTACCTTAACAGCACCTTGGTGTTTGAGGGTGAGCTGGAGAAGGGCTGCGGCAACCAGGTCTTCGACTACAGCACCACAATTGACCTCCAGGATTTCCAGGTTTCAGACGCCTTGTTTTCCAGCCCTGTGACCTCAGGACAGAATGTACGGGCGACCAGCCCCCAGCACCATGAGGGTGGGGAGGGCGGCAGCACCCAGCACCAGCGAAGTTGGAATCAGCAGCCATCAGACGCGGGCCAGGCGATGATGGACATGCAGGAAAAACCACATTCACTGCTCCCACCCATCGCTCCTTCACCGGCGGGGGTTTCACCCTCAACTCGTTGCTCCTCCACCCAGAGAAACTCTTCTGACCCGTCGGTCTCAGAGGAGCCTCTCTCTCAGCAGCCTGCGCCCATGGAGCAGACGGTCACCACCCAGCCGTCCTCCTCCCGGGTGGCCCCGCAGTGGCTGCAGCCCCTGAACAGAGGCGCTCCGGAGGGCTGCGAGGCCAGCAGGGAGAGGCCCCGGTGGCTGGTGCCTCAGCACTCCGCAGAGCCCAAATCTCCCTCGGCCTCGTCGTCGTCCTCCTCGATGCTCCCGGAGCTGCCGTGTAACCCTGGCCGGGTGTGTAGGATAATCGAGGGGGCAGCAAACGGGGGTCATTGGAAGGCGGACTCTGACCTGCTGGAGGAGCTGGCGGAACAGAAGTCGGACCGGCCCGTCAGCGGGCGCAGGAGCTCCTTTCGAAACAGTGCCGTCATTGCAAGGCACCCAGAGGAGCCGCATCATAACGCTGCTGCGCTGTCAACCACGGGTAGGAATGTGAAAGTTATGATACCAGAAACAAAGGGAGATTTTTATGTTGACATTGTGCTTTTGTTTTGTGCCGTATTTCACAAATTAGGGCTCTCAGAAGTTATTAAAACTCTGGATTTAATGTAATAATCTCTTAAAAGGATAACTAATTTGTTAGTTAACTCTACCAACTCCCAAACAAGGAATCGGAAGAAAGACTTAGCAGACAGTGCGTCAGGGTTCTTCACCCAAATACCGAAAGGCTTTGCATGAGTACTATCTTCATCACAGAGACAGAGGAGATGTTTAAATGTTTAGGCAGTTTACAGTCCTACAAGAAAAAGGCTTATCTTAATTCTTAATTCTGCTTGTTCGTGAATAACATCAGTCTTTCTGTGTTCTCCAGAGGAGCCAATGTCGCTGATGAACACGAGCAGGAGGCAGCACACCTCTCTCAGCCAACAGGATGACACCCTCATGGAGTCCTGGGACTCTCTGACTAAATTCAACCAATTCCAGCGCGGACGCATCTCCAACATGGGGTTCGAAGGCGACATCTTTGACGAGTTCCTCCAGCGCCAGGGCCGTGGTCCACCGACAGTCCCGGTCAACCTCTCCACGGCACCCAGGAGCCCACATTCCCCCGTCCCCGCGCAGGGGGCGCTGTGCGAAGGCCTCGATGACGATCCATCCACGGAGCGGGAGGACGAGTTTGAGATCCCCGTGCTGCCGCTGGGCCAACGGCTGGTGCTCAACATCCTGTCCACCTGGGGCGATCGCCACTACGTGGGCCTCAACAGCCTCGAGGTGTTCAGCTCCAGCGGAGCGCCCCTGCGGCCCGCTCACATCTGCGCCGACCCGCCGGACATCAACGTCCTCCCCGCGTACGGCAAAGATCCGCGCGTGGTCACCAACTTGATCGACGGTGTTAATCGTACCCAGGACGACATGCATCTGTGGCTGGCGCCGTTCACGCCCGGTCGCAGCCACACCGTCTTCCTGGACTTTGGCGCTCCGTGCCAGGTGGCCATGATCCGTGTGTGGAACTACAACAAGTCACGTATCCACTCCTTCCGAGGGGTGAAGGAGGTGGAGATGCTGTTGGACGGGATGTGCATCTTCAGGGGCGAGATCGCCAAGGCTTCCGGGACCCTGTCTGGAGGTAGCTGACCGCAACGGCCTCACACATCGTGTTACGCTCCTTGTGTGTGTGTGTGTGTGTGTGTGTGTGTGTGTGTGTGTAGCTTTTGATCCAGCTCTTCATTTGTTCCCACTCTGCTGCCACTTCAGAGCTGGACCAATTTGGTGACACCATCCTGTTCACGACTGACGATGAGATCCTGGAGGCCATGTCTCGTTATGATGAAACCTTCCTCGGTGACGCTGAGGGTCCTGAGGGCCTGGTTGCGGAGGAGGAGCTGCAGAGGCCACGCACCGCGAATGGAGAGGGGGAGGAGAGACCCTTCACACAGGCTGGCTTCCGGGAAGCAGACCTCAAAGTGAGTACATGGCTTATCAGCACTGGGGGCAGTTGTGTTTGCCTTATTTCCATCTGTGACCCCAAACATTCAATTCATCAGTTCAGCTCAATTAAATTAAAATTCATCGTGCAGGAACTAAACAGTATTTGTAAAGACGGTAACAGGCATCAAGAGTAAATTAGCCATCGCAGCATCTAGAATACAGTGTCACACTGTTCTAGTTTCAATCTGTTTACATGTTGTCTTAGTTAAAACTCCACCTCAACCCCACTGTGAATCAGTCCGAGGAAAACATGGAGCTTATTCCTGGGATGTACACCGGAAAGTGTGAGTAGATCCTCGGCATCCCGTCGTCACACGACCGGTTTCTCTGTTAATGGATCCTCCTAATGGCGTCCCCTCCTCTCCAGGCCTTCGACTAGAGCTGGTGTTGACGTGGGGCGACTCCCACTACATGGGCCTGGCCGGTTTGGAGGTGGTGGGGAAGGACGGAGAGAGTTTACCCATCGACATCGGCATGATGGCGGCCTCTCCCGGGGACCTGAATGACCTGCCCGAGTACGAATGCGACCTGCGCACACTCGATAAGTACGCCTGACACTATGCGGAGAAGGTTGAATACACTGTTGTTGGTTTTTTCATGTTCCGTAGATGTTGTAGAATAATGTTTATTTTTGAGTGATCATTTCCTCCCTCTACTCTGAGTATGAATACATGACATGTCACTCTCTTACACCCTCACTTCCCCTCACCCCGCTCTCAGAGAACTCTCCAGGGTCTTAGATCGGATCATTTCTGTGTGTCTGCTGTCGGCTTCAACGTCTGTTTTCTTTACAGACTTATAGACGGCCACAACATCACCACTGATGATCAGCACATGTGGCTGATCCCGTTCTCCTACGGAGAGCCACACACCGTGGACGTGACATTCAACAAGGCTCAGACTATTACTGGACTCCGTATCTGGAACTACAACAAGTCCTCTGAGGACTCTTACAGAGGGGTGAGGAACTGTTTCTGTCGGGTATAAATTATGGAACAGTGTCTGTCGCTTCAGGTGGAGCCAGAGATCAACTCGTGTGTCGGGAGGACATGGATTAGATATTAGTTTCCATTCAGGAGACGATAATAAAACATATTTGGTTCAGGTGAAGGTCATCCACGTGTTCATGGACGATGTCGCCATCTCCCCACCGGAGGGATTCCTGATCAGGAAGGGACCCGGCAACTGTCACTTTGACTTCGCCCAGGAGATCCTCTTCATCGACTTCCTCCAGACGCCCACCGACAACCGGAGCACGGAGGAGTTCCACAAGTAGGAGTCGTACATTCAATGTGCACGAACTGCTTTTTCATGCCGAATTTTGGGGAAAACTTGCACTTATTTTTAATGTTGTCGTCTCTAATTCAGAGGACGCTCTAAGAGGCAAGAACAGGCCAGCATGGACTATGAAGCTCCCATCATGCCTTGCGGCTGTATCCTGACATGCAGTGGAAGACATGATGCCTAATTCCTCTACATGCGGCCATGTTTTGTGCCACAGTAACGGCTGGTTTACACTCCAGTCGTGCTTTAATGATAATTACTTTTCGATTATTATTTCTAAATATAGATGTGCGTGTGTCTCGTCATCGATTCACAGAAAATAGAGGATCTGTTCAGATGTTTGTGTCTGAAAAATCACTCCAACATTCACTAATCCCAATTTCTACAGTGGGATTTATGACATTTACTGTATAAAAAAAATCATTGACAAAGTCGTGCACACTTTCATGGTCACTATTTATTTATTTATTTTGTAATCATTATTTTTGAGGGATGTCAGATTCTCCATTGAATGATAAGCGGGTAAATAAAGTGCACTATATAATATATATATAGTGAATGACTTGGACTTTCATGTTATATTCCTTGACCTTTACGCATCAGTCATCTTTCAGCTGCAGCTGTTAACGACCTGGGGCGACCCCTACTACATCGGCCTCAACGGCCTCGAGTTTTACGACCAACACCACGAGAAGATCGGCCTCAGTGACAACAGTATCCTTTCCTCTCCGTGTTCACATTGCCCGTCACTGCACCCGCCTCCACAATCCCGAGTATAAAACCTCCTCAGCGCGACATCTGTCAGACATCGCCGCTTTTCCCGACAGCGTGAACGTCCTGGACAACGTGAGCGGAGACGTGAGGACTCCGGATAAATTAATAGACGGAGTCAACAGCACCCACGACGGAAGGTGCATGTGGTTGGCCCCGATGCTCCCCGGACTGGTGAGGATCTGAGAGAGAGTGAGTTCAGCTACCGCTCCCGGAGGAGAGCGCTCCATCACGTCTGTGTGAGCGTATCGGTTGTTTCCACGCAGGTGAACCGCGTGTACGTCGTCTTCGATCGGCCGGTGAAGGTGTCTATGATCAAACTGTGGAACTACTCCAAGACGCCACAAAGGGGAGTGAAGGAGTTTGGGGTAAGCCTCTCCGTCTGCTGTGAGATGAGCAATCTCTTTATTTTTTACAAGTGCAGCAACTGGTCCGCCCCTCTGTGTGAACAGCTGTTGGTGGATGACCTCCTGGTGTATAACGGCGTGCTGGACAGCGTGAGCCATGTGGCTCGAGGCATCCTGCCTACCTGTGATCCGGTGGTGCCCTACCACACCATCCTGTTCACTGACGACACCTACATTGCACACCGCGAGAAGAACACCGTCATCAGGTACCCCGTGCTTTTTAGGGTGTAGATCAGGGGTGTCAAACTCATTTTCACCGTGGGCCACATCAGCATCAAAGGGTTGTAATGAAATGTATTAAACTTCTTAACTACTCAAACATATTATGAAATAACTCTTTGCATTTGATTATTGTTTATTTGAGTGTAAACATATTGTACATAAGAGCATTTCTCTAATATTATGACAAATCTATTTCATTTGAAACCTTCAAAATAAATGCACAGGATATTTTTCTTAAATGTCTTGAAGAAGAGGTGATCCTATGTCTTTCAAGTTGTCAGGGGCCACATAAAACGATGTGGTGGGCCGGATTCGGCCCACGGGCCTTGTGTTTGACACCTGTGGTGTAGATGAATGATCGACTACTTGGTTTTCTTTTCTTTTTTTCACTCTTTTTATTTTATTGAGAGTGGGCTCAGGGATGCAGAAGAAGATGCACTCTGATGAATATCAGCAACCAACCATTAATATCTTTATCGATAAATACAGAAGGAACTAAGACGTAGTTTTTCAGTTTCACCCTTTCCTCCCGTTTTTCGGGAGGAACACAGATGGTTGAACCCATGTATATCCCTTTTTATATCCGTTGTGTCCACTGCAGCCCCCGTGGGAGCAGACACGCCCCACGGTAAGTAACAGAGCTTGTGAAAGCCTCGCTTCAGCACCCCCCGGTGGTCAATCCCTGTAATGAAGATTCCTGTAGTGACCTCAGATGTCCCCCGCCATCCCACACACCCTCCTTCCCATGCACTTGACTTGTGATGCCCCAGAACATTCTCCCTCCTTTGTCGCCTCTCTCACTCCAGTATTTGGGCTAAAAGTTTTGAGTTGTTCCAGTTCTCATAGGCGCCACCGATTTTGCTGACATGTTATCTGCCGTGTCTTTGTTGCAGTAACTACGTGGAGGACCAGGATGTAAAGATGACCAACGAGAATCAGATTGTGCATCACAACAACAAGAAGCAGACAGCAGATCCAGGTGAAACAATCGGACGTTTTCATACACAGTGCTCGTCAATCATCATCAGTACATATTAGTCATATTGCCGTGTCCTAATTCTTAACTAAAAGCTCCTTTGCTCCGCCTCGTTGCAGCTCTTCGGCCTAAAACCTGCATGACTGACGGCGGGAAACTCGGAAAGAGGAGGTACTGACGGACAGACAGCGGATCTGAAAGAGAGGAAGACTGTTTGAGCCCAATGGACCACTTCTCAACGTTTACTCTCATTAAAGACCCAAAGCAGCCGTGGTTTGTAATAGTAGCTCACATGGGCCACACTGAAGAGAACAGCTTGCATAGATAACGGTACACACACACACACACACACACAGGATTCCACTTTGTGGTTGAATCCCTTTCCCCCCCCCACCCAGACACTTTATCCTGAACCTGCACTGTCTGCTGCCCCCCCCCCCTCCCCCCTCCACAGTGCCAGGGTGAACCTGCGAGGCTGCATTTGATCAGTCTGTTATTGTGCCTCGTACTCAACACTATATCCGCGGCTGCTACGTGTGACTCGTGTGCTGCATATTCAAAATGCTGCTTGTGGCGTGCAAATACTTACAAAATAAAAATAAAAACAGAAGCTCCGAGGCCACTTGAATACACTCTGGCATCAGGGCGTGGCTGATGTGACGGTTATAACGAATGAATCATATCCACTGATGAGCCTTCGATAGTCAGCTCTCTGCCTCCATGAGAACTGACTCACTTCACCCCATCGTAATGCTATGCAGACACTAATTTATATATATAAATATATATGTTAATGATTTATAGCTGTTGGCTAATATATTTACAAGCCAAATGCTTTTACTTGGAAGTGCTTCCAGAGAGATTTTCACGATTAGGTCAGCGGATTTTTTTCTGCTTTGCATCAAGGTGAAAAACTAATTGTTTGCAATCCAAGTGACCTTTTATCAAAGTGGATATATGCGGAAGATTTGAAAGGGGCAGACATTTCATGAGCCATTGAAGCTGTTTTAGAAATTTGGTTGGAAATCGAAGAAAATAAATCTACATTTGCCAATTTCGATTTTCAGTAGATTCAGTAACGGGCAACTTCTAATATGCAAATACTATAACCTTACCTCAAATTGAGAATAATTATCTTTAAAAAGGGATTCATCTGATTCTACCTTCACTATATTTCTTGGTAATTGATGTTGTACTATTAATTCATTCAATATTTACTGTACTTGTTGCATGGGAAATTAGCTGTTATCTTTAATTGGTAGACATTTTTATTTGGAGGAATTTTTACCCTTTACTCATGATGGGAGTAATTGTATATGAAATGCACTTTTATGTGTTTTTATTTCAGTTCAACAGCAAGAATGGTCATTATTACTCCCATTCCTGCTCTATTATTGTATGTGTGACATTTAGGTTTTTTTTTTTTATTTAATTATTTTTCGAATCTTGATTAAACATGTATATTTGATGTTGGTTTATTTAAAATGAATAGAATAAAGAATAAAAAAAGGTTGTTGTGAATTGTGAACTTGTGTGGACTTATGAAAAGATTATATCTTTTCAGACGTATAGCTTTGGAAATGGCAGTCCCGGATTCTTCCAGGAAAAGTCCTCTCTCCTCTGGTCATCCCATTATTGGTCATAAAGTACACACACGTACACACACACAACAAACAGGTTATTGATACAAATGTAATTTCTGATATTTAATTTTCATTAAACATGTTAAACCTACGTATATATTATATTAAATAAGAACATAAAATAAATGATATATTGTTTTAATGAATATTTAATTTATGGAAAAATTATATATTTGTCAACGAGTAAGTGAAATAAAAATGTGTACGCATCTAGTAGCTTGACTGCATAATACCTGTTTGAAAGTCTAGTTTTAATCTCGTAGTTTTTTAAATGTCTTTAATAATTCACTTGTTTGTTTCGGCTTGTAAATATTTCATTATTGTTAATTTTATATTCAGAAGCGAGAGACGAGCCCTCACGAGCCCGTCTCCCCCTCCACTGCATAATCCCGGTTTGCAAGTCTAGTTTTAGTCATTACATTCTTGAAATGTCTTTAGTAATGCATTTGCATGTGTTTGTATTTTCCCTGTAAATATTTCAATGGTTGTTCATTTTACATTTAGAATTTTCTTTTTTTTCTTCTCCTGATTGTGTTTGGACTTGTTCACCTCGGGGCTAACGTCTGGTGACACCTCATCTGTCTGTACAAGTTAGGTTCTCAGTTGTCAAACTATTGGTGAGAGAGGAGCATCAGCTGCACGTGTGTGTGTGTGTGTGTGTGTGTGTGTGTGTCTATCTATATATTTACACTGTGATTTAATTGGGATCTGGTCATTGCGAAATCTGAATGGGTAAGAAACATTTAATTTCCACATCAAGAGTTGGTAAAGACACACTGGCTAAGATTTTTTAAATTTTCTTTTTCAAAAGTTTAGTTTATGATCATTTGGAGGAAGTAATTTATGTTTCTTGTTGGACCGACCCAAAATCATATAAACACAAAAATACAATCTTTGTATTGCTTGCATAAAATAACCAATAGTCAGGTATCATGGAAGCTGCTACTGACTGAATAAAGCGCTACTCTGCAGGGACACTTTTCTTTGAGTTTGTCCTCATGTTTTCCACCATGGAGAAACCTCCAGAGCAGTTTATAACAGATCCTCCCTACTACTGAGGAAGCTCTTTGAAAAAAAATGCTCATTAAGACTGTAAACACGGCTTCTGTCTGGGACCCTTGATGGGTACAGATTAGGACGTGTTTCCTAAAGTGTGGCCGCCCTCTCAAACCTCAATCCTGTGCCCTTTTGGAGCGAGAGAGAGAGAGAGAGAGAGCGAGAGAGAGCGAGAGAGAGAAGCTGGTGTGCACATGAACGTTCTGTTGGACACAATTTCTATTTGTTCGCATCTTCCTTTGGTTTGTTATCCGACTGGGAAAAGACAACGAGGACAACATTGGAAAACCGCTTTCAGGATCATCAGAGAAGGTAGGTGTTGTTATGCTAAACCTGTTATTCTTAAAAGCTGTTTTATGTGGAAACTTCAGACAGACAAGTGCACACAAGTAGCAGCTTGTAGCAGATACAGGCTGTAGTCATAAAGTCACTAATAATCTCCCACTGTTGGGTTCAACTGTTTTCTCTTACAATCTCTTTAAGATCAAGTGTTGAATTAACCTAAATCTGACTTACATTGGGTTTCTTAATACAGGCAAATGTTGTTCTTTTATTCTTTTAGTGCTTATATCTATTATGGCAGGCGGTATAATCATGTTTAATTTTTGGTTTCAGGTCATTGGAGCGGGAACCTCGCCACTGTGGGCTCATAAACCTGAAATCGACTGTTGACCTGAAGATTGGTCCGATTTCATCTCACCATGAGTCACGATTGAATCAATTCCAATAAGACAGTTTAGTTTCCTTCTTGAACCAGAAACGTACGGACGGATACATTGACGAGATTTTTTTTTTAAAAGAGCCATATCCAGAAGACGAAATCATGAGCGAATGGGGCTTCCTCGGCGGACTCTTTGACAGCCTCCAAGCCCACTCGACGATGCTCGGCCGTTTCTGGCTCTTGCTCATGCTTGTCTTTCGGATTCTGATCCTGGGAACCGTCGCCAGCGACCTGTTCGATGACGAGCAAGAGGAGTTCGCCTGCAACACCCTGCAGCCGGGCTGCAAGCAGGTGTGCTACGACATGGCCTTCCCCATCTCCCAGTACCGATTCTGGGTGTTCCACATCGTCCTCATCGCCACGCCGTCGCTGGTCTTCCTCATGTACGTCATGCATCACGACAACAAGAGGGACGCTCGCTCTAAAATCCGCCGAAATAGCAGGCGGGTGTACAGGGAAGACCTCCATTTGAGGAGGATGTACGTCGTCAATGTGGCGTTCCGCATATTCGCAGAACTCGGCTTCCTGGCAGGCCAGTGGAGGCTGTACGGCTTCAAGGTGGAGGCCCAGTTCCCCTGCAGCCGCTTCCCCTGCCCCTACACGGTGGACTGCTTCACCTCCCGCCCCGCGGAGAAGACCGTCTTCCTCTGCTTCTACTTCACCGTGGGGGTGATATCGGCGATCTCCAGCTGCGCCGAGCTTCTCTACAGCTCCTTTAAGTGGTTCTGCGTGAGCCGGCTGCCCTTGGCCCCGGAGAGCTCCTGCGTCTGCCACAACCTCCTCAACATCAAGCATGAGGAGGTGCAGGAGGAGGAGGAGGAGGAGAAGCCACGAGGAAGGACGGCGTCGGAGCCCGGCAACACAAGGCCGAAAGGGGGATCGGTGAGGAGCGGCGCCAGCAGGAAGGTCTCCGGCGTCGGCCACAAGCCCAGGGGAGGCAAATATGTGAGCACCAGGACGTTCATGGTGTGAGGCGGCCATGATGCTACGTGATCGTTAGAGCGATGCTCCTCGTGCCTCCTCGCTCTTTCGAGGATATCACATGATAACGAAGAAAGGGTGTTTCATGACTGCAGACATCATGAGGAAATGCTCGGGAGAGGTCGCAGGAACAGGAAGTGAACGCCGACAAAAGGAGAGCGACGGCTCCGATAAGGCCGGCGCGCGTTGTTGATTTGTTTGCTCTCACGAATCAGACCGACCCGTAAACAGTTCGGGGGGAGGGTGGAGCTTGATACACTTGTGTAACACTGACTCTGTCTCTGTTTCAAAGATAATGGGTTGTGTGCCACGCCCTTCCTAACAATAGTGAACGTTGTGTTATTCCAGTGATTTTGGGACATTGAAGTTAAAATCTATAGATGAAGATAACTGCCGGAAACCGTTTCCTGGCATGGCACACACACTGGAAACGGGCTCTCACGGGCTCAGTGATCTTTCATCCAGATGTTTTACTGAATGTAATGAATTGTTAATATATTTAATTTTCTTTGCACGATAAGATATGTATGCTTATCTTTTTTTGTTTAATTGCACTGTAAAAAGTTAAGTGGAAACCATATCAGAATGAGATGATTTGTCATCTGCTACTTTTAATCTCAAAAATTACATTTTATTCTCTCACTCAAAATGTGATTTCTATTTAATCTTTTTTTAAATCACTCTTCATCCAACCACATTAATAGGATATGGTCCTTATTAACCGTATCACTTGGACACTCGTTAAACCTGCCTCATATCATCACCTGCAGAACATTAGAAATACACTCAAAAATGTGTTTCCCTTATTATCAGATCAAGTTTTTATAAATAAAAAAATGGAAATATGTCTGGAGGTCATGTTTTCAACCTACCACCTTGTAGTCAGACGTTGACACCTGCACAAAATAACAAAACACTATTCTCTCTCCCCGTTATTAGTTTATTTTCTAAATGTATTTCTTAGGAAATCATCAGTAAAAAAATTCCATATAAAACTTCAGGAATTTACAGGAATATATTCTGGAATAATATTTGTAGAAAATACTTTGATAACGACAACATCACCAATCGTCTTCCCTTCCTCCTTCTACTCAGTGTTGTTTTCTGTCTCACCACTAGGTGGCAGCATTGAAACAGAAACAAACACGCCCACTTGAATTATTACGCTCTCTTCAGCAATATGACTTAATTTGACACCTGACAGCCTCCACCCGGCTGAGTTCCCACTGGAACATTTATTTCCCGAGACCTCTGCATGACACCGCGTCGTTAATTTGTGTAAATCATGGAGCCAAACGTAAGGACCTGAGTCTCTGTTCTGATTGGCTGCTGTATTTGCACTGAGCAGGCTCTCAAACGCCGGACACGTGGTTGTCATTCGAAGACTTAAGCAGTCAGAGATCTGAGTAGCTCATCTAAACACAAAGTAATCTAAATACTCTCCAAAGAAGCGTATTTCTGACTCAAAAACACACCCACACGCACACACACACACACACGCACGCATGCACATGCCTCCTGCTGTTCCCGGGATGCATCATGTATGCAGATAGCAAAGCAGTGCAGGCTCTTTGATGTGCATGGAACAGAATTCTAGATGTGTTTTATGAAACCGCTCGAGAGGGGAGGAAGGAAGGATGAAAGGAAGGATGCAAGGAAGGAAGGAAGAGGGACTCCAGTCAAAACTTTCCTTGTTTCCTTTTGTTTGCCGTGCGTCTCCTCCACCTTTTCATGTCTGCCTCGTCGAACTGGAAGTCTAGCCTCTTTCCGTCCTTCTTTACCTTCCTCCACAACGCTTCCTTTCTTCCTTACCCCCCTCTTTCGTTCCATACTTCCGCCCCATCTTTTTCTTCTGAATCTGGGAAGGCCTCAAAGAAAAATGTAGGGCATTTGTTTCCAGCGACTCCCTTCACACCGACTCGGAGGAGGCGATGGAAGCGAAAACATCTTTCTCTGCATCTCTCGTCTCCTCCTCTTCTTCCTCCTCTTCCTCCTCTGTTCTCTCTCCTCCTTGAATGAGACACTTCAGGGGCTCCATTTGCTCTGTGGCTGTGTCCCCAGTCCACTCGGTGCAGCTGACTGACACCTCCACGAGCTCTCAGAGCGTCTCCCGTTCTACCGAGTCATGTCGACAAGAAGCTTTTTCTTCTTTTTCAAGGCGGTGAATTCAAGAGACGTCACTCCAGACAGCGACGGCTCACTCAGCCGCATTTATCTTTGATTGATTTATTTGCGGCGGAGTAATGTTGGTTAATAAAAGAAAATCTATTTTTAAAATGTGAAAAAACCCAACGTATTTCTCAAGAATCTCCTCCGGGGGGGGGGGGAGTAAGTAAAAATGTTCACATTAATTTCCTTCGAAGGACTAAAAATGTAAATGACACGGAAAGACTCAAGTAAATATTCATTCAGCATTAGGCTCACATTATTAGTATTAATTTTTATTTTTTAATGGAAAGTATACGCATCAATTAGACAGATGTCTTTCAAATAATTCACATTGCATTTGCAGATTTTTTAGATGATGCTCAATTTAGTTATACACATTTAGAGCAAGGGTCTCACTTTACTAAGACGCGTTTTATATTCATGCATCAGATGACCTGCTGTGTTATGATGATCCGGAAATTTACACTAAATTATAAACTCATTTTGTTAAAAAAATAATTAAACGTAGAATAAAAGATCTTTTTAAAAAGTTCAAATCGATCCGACCTCCAGCTTCTCCCAGTCAGATTGCATTGTGGGGGTCTCCTTTCACCTCTGAGCACCCATTGGCTGCAGACTCGCACACCAAACGTGGCTTCATTATATTTTGCCCAAAGACCCAGAAAACCAACGGATGACGTCATGCTGGTGTAGCCAGACAGCATCAGTAACTAGCCCGTTAGCTGAGTGGAGCATTTAGCGGCTTAGAGAGACGGATATTACTCAAGAGAGACCAAAACACAGCAAAAAGAGAGTGAATATTGGAAATTTTTTAACGAGGACAATAAATATGAAGCTCCAAAACAGCTGCATGTTACGTTAGCTTAACATACATAAATATATATATATATATACATATAGATACATATACACTACCGTTCAAAAGTTTGGGATCACTTAGAAATGTCCTTATTTTTCAAAGAAAAGCATTGTTTTTTCCAATGAAGATAACATTAAATCAATCAGAAATACACTCTATACATTGTTAATGTGGTTAAATGACTATTCTAGGTGGAAACGTCTGGTTTCTAATGAAATATCTTCATAGGTGTATAGAGGCCCATTTCCAGCAACTATCACTCCAGTGTTCTAATGGTACATTGTGTTTGCTAATCGCCTTAGAAGACTAATGGATGATTAGAAAACCCTTGAAAACCCTTGTGCAATTATGTTAGCACAGCTGAAAACTGTTTTGCTGATGAGAGAAGCTATAAAACTGGCCTTCCTTTGAGCTAGTTGATTATCTGGAGCATCACATTTGTGGGTTCGATAAGACTCTCAAAATGGCCAGAAAAAAGAACTTTCATGTGAAACTCGCCAGTCTATTCTTGTTCTTAGAAATGAAGGCTATTCCATGCGAGAAATTGCAAAGAAACTGAAAATTTCCTACAGCGGTGTGTACTACTCCCTTCAGAGAACAGCACAAACGGGCTCTAACCAGAGCAGAAAGAGAAGTGGGAGGCCCCGTGCACAACTCAGCAAGAAGACAAGTACATTAGAGTCTCTAGTTTGAGAAATAGACGCCTCACAGGTCCTCAACTGGCAGCTTCTTTAAATGGTACCCGCAAAACGCCAGTGTCAACGTCGACAGTGAAGAGGCGACTCCGGGATGCTGGCCTTCTAGGCAGAGTGGCAAAGAAAAAGCCATATCTGAGACTGGCCAATAAAAAGAAAAGATTGGTATGGGCAAAAGAACACAGGCATTGGACAGAGGAAGATTGGAAAAAGGTATTATGGACAGATGAATCCAAGTTTGAGGTGTTTGGATCACACAGAAGAACATTTGTGAGATGCAGAACAGGTGACAAGATGCTGGAAGAGTGCCTGACACCATCTGTCAAGCATGGTGGAGGTAATGTGATGGTCTGGGGCTGCTTTGGTGCTGGTAAAGTGGGAGATTTGTACCAGGTAAAAGGGATTTTAAATAAGGAAGGCTATCACTCCATTTTGCAACGCCATGCCATATCCTGTGGGCAGGGATGGATTAACCAACGGGCCTACCGGGCCCAGGCCCAGGGGCCCATGAGCTCAGGGGGCTCCTGGGCCTGAGCCTCCGCGCGTGACGTCGCTGTGATTAACATTGTATTGATATGAATATGATGATATGACACGATGCGCCGTATGCCGGTATATGCTAGGCTTAAGTCATTCATGTCAGTAACAGGGCCCCAATAGTCCTACTGAGGGATGGATTACCGAACGAGCCTACCGGCACCAGGGGCCCGTGAGCTCAGGGGCCCGTGAGCTCAGGGGCCCGTGAGTTCAGGGGGCCCGTGAGTTCAGGGGGCCCGTGAGCTCAGGGGGCCCATGAGCTCAGGGGCCCATGAGCTCAGGGGCCCGTGAGTTCAGGGGGCCCGTGAGCTCAGGGGGCCCATGAGCTCAGGGGCCCGTGAGCCCAGGGGCCCGTGAGCTCAGGGGGCCCATGAGCTCAGGGGGCCCCTGGGCCTGAGCCTCCTCGTGTGACGTCGCTGTTATTAACATTGTATTGATATAAATATGATGATATGACACGATGCGCCGTAGCCGGTATATGCTAGGCTTAAGTCCTTCATGTCAGTAACAGGGCCCCAATAGTCCTACTGAGGGATGGATTACCGAACGAGCCTACCGGCACCAGGGGCCCATGAGCTCAGGGGGCCCCTAATCCAGAGCCTCTGCGTGAAGTAGCTGTTATTAACTTTGTATTGATATGATGATATGACACGATGCGCCATAGCCGGTATATGCTAGGCTTAAGTCATTCATGTCATGGTCATATAATTCGCGTTATGTTGTCTGCTCAGCTCCGGTATCGTTGTTCCATACGGACTGTTTTGTTAGCGATGTAAAAAAAAAATAGATTTTTTTGCGGGTCGGGGGGGGGGCCCTTGACACGTCCAGGCCCAGGGGCCCGTGGTTTCTTAATCCGTCCATGCCTGTGGGCAGCGCTTGATTGGAGCCAATTTCCTCCTCCAACAGGACAATGACCTAAAGCACACCTCCACATTGTGCAAGAACTATTTAGGGAAGAAGCAGGCAGCTGGTATGCTGTCTGTAATGGAGTGGCCAGCACAGTCACCAGATCTCAACCCCATTGAGCTGTTGTGGGAGCAGCTTGACCGTATGGTCTGCAAGAAGTGCCCATCAAGCCAATCCAACTTGTGGCAGGTGCTTCAGGAAGCGTGGGGTGACATTTCAACAGATTACCTCAACAAATTAACAGCTAGAATGCCAAAGGTCTGCGATGCTGTAATTGCTGCAAAAGGAGCATTCTTTGACGAAAGCAAAGTTTGAAGAAAAAAATTAATACTTCAAATACAAATCATTATTTCTAACTTTGTCAATGTCTTGACTATATTTTCTATACATTTTGCAACTCATTTGATAAATAAAAGTGTGAGTTTTCATGGAAAACACGAAATTGTCTGGGTGATCCCAAACTTTTGAACGGGAGTGTATATATATATATATATATACACATATATATATATTTATATATACATACATATATATTTATATATATATATATATATCGTTTAGTAAGCATAACAGGGGACGGCAGGCAGATTGTGTTCAGAGCTTATAGTTAGGGCTGAATCAGGTTCACCTGGTCCAGCCCCTGGAGACGCTGTTATAGGCTTATAGCTGCTGGGGGACGTTTAGGATACACTGAGCTCCTCTCTCCTCTTTTTTTTTCTCTCCTTAGGGATGAATTTTCATCTCTCCATCACACATTACTAACTCTGCTTTCTCCCCGGAGTCCTTGTGACTTGACGTCACATGGGGTCATCGGACCCTATGAGACGGCATAGATCCTATCTGCTGATGGAGCATCGAGGTGGAGATGATGTGGGGGGGGGGGGGTGGGCATCAAGAATATTTCACTGTAAATACTGGGCAAACCCCACTTCATCTTCCTCGCCCCTTCTTCATAACATATTGCGTAAAAAGGCCCCTGGGCTCGGGCCATTTAACCACATTGCCATATAGCCAGGGGTGCACATAACTGGTACGCAGGTACGCATGCGCGAAAATAATCAACAATGCGTAATGCCACTTGTTTTACTTCGCGCCTTTGCGTACTTGACCGATCTGATATTGATCGTCTCTAACCAACAGCATGTCATTCTGTCTCTACGTGTCACGTTAACACTTCTCGGCTCTCCGTCTCCCGCGCCGCAGAGCTCCGATGCTGGCGTGTGCGCGCACATCGGGCCGGAAATGCAGTCACTTGCACCCCCCCCCCCCCAACACCATCTCCTGGTACTCACCTGAGTAACTCACTGAAAAGGTTATGTGCACCCCTGATAATAATGTACTTTAACGCAGCCAGGGAAGCATCGTTGTCGTCAAACAGAGCGATATCTTGTCAGCGGGGGTGGGGGGGGGGGTGCAGAGCAATCAGCTCATCCACATATGCAGGGGTGCACATAACTTTTTCAGTGAGTTACTCAGATGAGTACCGGGGGAGATGTTGTTTGGGGGGGGGGGGGGGTGCTAGTGAGAGTGTGCTCACCTGTGTGCGCGCGTCACGGCTGAGCGATGCGCGCGCCGGCATCGAAGCTCTGCCGCGCGCGAGACGGAGAGCCGAGAAGTGTTAACGCGACACGTAGAGACAGAAATGACATGCTGTTGGTTAGAGACGATCTATATCAGATCGGTCAAGTACGCCAAGGCGCGAAATAACACAAGTGGCATTTCGCATTGTTGATTATTTTCGCGCATGCGTACCAGTTATGTGCACCCCTGATTATTATGTTTCATTTGTATCATTGTTCCGTCTGGACATCTGGGTTTGAAGAGCTCTCCGAAAAACAAGACGTTGGCCCGCGGTACCGAAGCCCAGAGCCAAGAACATCAGGTTGCAATATCTTCACAACATAAACACGCTGTGTTTTTTGGGACAGGCAGACGTCACATGATTCTGATTTATCTTTCTTCTGACTTCCATCTAGTGTGTGTACAGTTGTTTAATATATTAGATAAAAAGTTAAATCAATACTTTTCTGTGATTGGCTGTACCCGCAAACGACCGACAGCATGTACAGAGTGCTGTGGAGGTGAATGGATGGAGAGATGGGAGGAAGTAAAGTTGGGAGGTTTTGGATGTCCTCACGGCCCTCGTGGGAGATGACTGTGTGTGTGTGTGTGTGTGTGTGCACTCAAGTGCAAGTTCTGTGTGTCCTTGTGAATTTAAACCTGTGTGCGTGTGTGCAGAGCTGTCCAGAGTGGTGTGCTCAGCAGTCGTGCTCGGCTGCACACTAACGCGATGTGACAGGGTAGAAATACCAGTACCGACCGCGCTCTCGCCCACCCACAGACACAGACACACACACACACACACGCACCAACTCCACCCGCCACAGCCACCTCCATTACCCCCTCCCCCATTCCCTCTCTCACTCCTCCGCCACACCCCATTGGCTGTCTGCCTCAGTCACTCCACGTCTTCTGCTCGGAGACAGCGACACATCAGCCTACATGGTCTCCGCCCCCCCTCTTCATTTCAACCCCCCAAAATCCTTTCGCCCGGGTTGTTTGCTCACCAGCAGCATTAAGGGGGGGGGGGGGGGGTTCTAATGTGTAAGTGACATATTGCTCAACATCCCATGTCGCAACGCCACATTTCCATATGTTCATGCGCCCGGCCTCCTGAGGCAGCTTCTTCCCCCCCCCCTCTCCTCTGCTTACACTCTCTCCTTCCTTCCAATATCTCCGGCCTTCTAAACGATGAGCCGAGGTGACGGTCACAGCAGGGGGCGAGTCGTTTGACATTTGCACTTGTCGACAGTTTGAACTCTGACCTCTTGTTCCCTTTGCAGCTGGCGAGTTCAAGCTGATATGACAAGGAGAAAATTGAATGCCACGATCTTCTCGTCGTAACGCGCTGGTGTCAAATGCTCATGAAGATACCTTTCTCTTTAACCTTCAGTGACGGTATTCGGGGAATAAAAGTTGACTTTTCATGCAACCCCTTGCTTCACATATTCATAGCATGACACACCTTTTCACACCCGGATGCTGCTGGATATAAACATGAACTCTGGCGACTATAAGCAGCTCCACTGGAGCTCTTGAGCTCCTAGTGCCTTGCTCATGCTCAGGGACATTGCTGCTTTACTGAGAGCGTTTCAATCGTGATGAACAAGCAACAAAAGAACAGACGAGATCCCTCTCTATACACTCCCAAGGTTAAACGAAGATGCTGTATCTTTTCATTAAATGTATGTAATAGCATGTTCCGTCTTTTTCTCATGATATATATATATTATAAATAATATCTCACTGTGAACGTATCGTCTGTGAAATAACACGGGAGGTACTTTGTGCAACACTCTTCATTGTAAAAATGATGAATTCATCAGGGTCATTATTTATAAATTGGATAGTTGGGAAACAAGCAATATTATCCTCTATGATATATAACAGATATGGTTTACACAGTGGAGATGCCAACAATGTCATTTGTTATAAAACCCCTTGCAGTGCACACAGAACAATGAAGGTGCCATCTGGAACCGAAAACGGTTCCTCAGAGTGATACCATTTCTGGTTCCACAAAGAACCATTAAAACCAGGGTTCTTTAGAGAACCATTTCCTTAAAGAGTAACTTCAAAGAACCTATAATGGGGCCTCAAACAAAAAAATGGCTCTTCAGTAGGTAATTGTTCTCTCGTAGAACCACGAAGCCTTGTAAAGAACCATTTAAGAAGCTTTATTTTTTGTGTGTGTTTAATATGTCCTATAAATATACTTCTCATGCACCAGTGCAATGTAAAAATACTCTTTTACAAGTAAAAGTCCCCAAAATATATATATAAATATATATATTTCTAACTGTTATGCTATTACTATCATGTTATTGGATTGTTATTACTGACGTATTCATGTCATAGTAAAAAAAAATTGCGGTGCATTTTAAGTGACTATAGTAATAAATGCTGCATGTGGCATGAAGATAGTAAAAAGAAGTATAACGTGTCATGAAATATCATAACCATAACCATCACCCAGGAGAAAGCCACCTGCGCCTGATTCCTCCATTGTCACTGGGGGAAGGTAAGAAAGTACAGTTGGATTGTATTTTTATTTAATGTTACTCATTTAATGCTATTTCAGTGGTAAATATATGATGTGCTTTTTACTCCACTGCATACACTTAACAGCTGCACTCGGTTATTTTTCAGACCCAGAATCGACATTAAAATCGATGTCTCCTTGTTTCAGACGATGTGTCGTTAGCAGTTCCACTCATTAGTGATTTTATACTTTCTGCTAACACATAACATATTTTGAATGCAGGGCATGTACTTGTTATGGGTTATTGGGTTATGTTTCCTCCACCGTGGGTGATAAAGATGAGAGAGAAGGAAAGGGACGATTAAGGACACAGGAGGGACGCCATTTCTCCCTCTCCTCGCCATTTTGACCTTTTATACAGAATAATCTATATTAAGACTGAACACGCTGTCTACATGTTCTTTCTGCATCACTCTCCCTCTCGCCTTCTCCTCTCTGTGGGCTTGTGTGCACTTTCTCGCCCCCCCCCCCCCCCTCTTTCCTCCTCCCCTCTCTCCATCCTGTGTTTTTCCTCTCTCCTCGGGGAGGCGGCTGCATTGTGGATCACTGAGCTTCGAAGACACCGGCTCTAAAAATTTCTCAATTCTTCCACAGAGCGTTTTCGCCTCAAGCCGCCAACTGAGAGGGATCGGCAGTTTGATATGATGCTGCAATTTTCTGTCTTGGAATTTGTCCTGTGAGCTGATAGATAGGGGGAGGGAGGGGTATAGGGGGCCTGATGCATTATTGATGTAAAGTGGTTTTATTTTGTCTTTGTCACAGATGTTCAAGTCATATTTGAAATCTTAAAGTAGTTCAAAGTTGACAATTTGTGTTGCACGTGATGTGATATTATCCGAAACATGGATCATCATTTGAAATGTATAAAGTGAGAGCGCTGATGGATGCAAAGCTCCTCTCCATCAGATTTCATCCACCATCGTGTAGGTTTCACAGCCCCGGAGGCATCCAAATTGGATCTTCTCCAGTCCAGTGGAGGTGTGGGATGGGAGGGATGAGGGTGGGGTTGGGGGACTACATTCTGGCTCCCTTCCAGCCTACTGGGCATGAAGCTGGCCTCAGAGGCTCCTGGGATTCCCCCCCCCCCCCCCCCCGTGCCTTACATTAACCAATTAGAGACAATAATTGCTTAACTGGACATATAAAAGACTGCGTACAGGCGGTGGGAATAAATCAGGGAGTATAACGGGAGTCACGAAGAAGCACCTTGGGAAGGTAGATGACAGAGAGAGGGGGCAGAGCGAGAGTGTGTGTGTGTGAGTGTGTGTGAGAGAGAACTGTGCTCATATAAAACACAGGAAATATAACGCAGGCCCCGTCAAGCTCCATTGCATCTGATTCATAGGCCGTGCATTCCAGACTCAGATGTGTGCTGCCGAATACACAGGCCCGTGATAGATGTTTATGAGCTAATGTCAATTTTCCTCTTTGAATTTACTGTCAGCGGATGATGCATGCACTCAATATCCCCGGTTATTCTTCTCATATATTCTCTGCAAAGGCGGAACATTGTCGCACGTCCACCAATAGGTGTCGTCATTGTCCAGCTTGTTGTCAGAACTACTGTGTGTGGTGTGTGTGTGTGTGTGTGTGTGTGTGTTTGTGTGTGTAATGTAGCATTGTTGCCACAGCCCTGTCAAGAGAAAGTGTGACAGAGGCCAGGAATTGTTTAATTTGTGTCAACGTTAAATGTGTTTTTATGTGCACAGACGTATGAATAAACAAATATTTATGACGTGGACGCCGAGGCTTGGGTCCAGAGATGGCCGATGAGAGCAGGTGACAGGTGAAGGACAATGTGTGTACACAGTGTCACCTCACCCTGGCGGTTCACCTTTATGTGTCAGTCAGTGTGTGTGTGTGTGTGTGTGTGGGCCTGTCCTTGCCCCGGTCATGCTTTTGTAAGTGACCCACATCAATTCATAAGGATTTTGCCCTTTTCCTAGGGCTGTCTATGAAATGCAATGTGACATGTGGGATGAGCAAGACGGAGAAAAGGGAAAGCAGGAGGAGGAGGACGAGGAGGGGACAAAGAGGGATAGGTGAGGTTGTTGTCGGTAGATTCCAGAGAAACATCTTACGACATATTTCACGTTGCAACAAAATGTACATGAATGATCACGAATCCACCAATTTTGGAAGATTGTCAATTATTAACTAATCAATCGTTTTGAGCTCCTCAGTACATTAGACTTTGTAACCTGTTGCAGTGGACAGGAAGACAGGAAGTTTTCTTTATCAGCTTTTCAAAATGACCAGTAAAACCTGAGGAGAACAGCATCTTGTGTACCAGATCATAAATGTGTGAGTGGATGGAAAAATGTATGAAATCTACGTTAACGTGTTTGCCGCTGGAATAGATGGAGAGAGAAGAGAAAATATCATTGAATTCCCTCACACCGTTTGGACTACTGCAGCCGGTGGTGAGCAGACACTCGTGCCCCCGTGATGGGCAGCAGATGAGAAAGAGGGCGAGAGAGGGACTGACAGCGAGGGAGAATATGAGTGAAGGTGGAATCTATTAGTGTGACGGGCCTCCCATGAAGCTGGAGACCTCTGGGGACGCACTCCGAGTGCTTAGCACCAAGAAGAAGAAGAAAAAATGACAGAGAGAGAGGGGAGAGACATGGGCGAGAGACATAGGACTAACATTTTTTGAAAATATGCCATAGATGTCCAGGAATGGATCTCTGTGCATGAACAGAAACCCCTGAGCTTGAGTTATCAGACAGCCTGGATGGGAACGTGTGTGGAGATTAATAGGCCGGCATGTATATGCGTGTGCATCTACCCCCCCTCTCTCTCTCTTGAGTGCTACCAGGATGAGTGTGTTCCATATGTATGTCATCTCCGATCCCTCAGTGAAACAAGGAGGGGCAAAGGGAGAGGAGGGGAGCGTGCGGAGACTCTACACTCGTCCATGGGTGACTGAGCATCTCAGACTTGAGGTGAGAAAAAGAGAGTTACACAGTGTTTTGGGGAGGAGGTGATAGATGAGAGTTGAGAGAAGGGGTTCTTTGGGGATGGAGGGATGGATGGAAATAATATTCTTTTAGTGGTTTCAGCTCCTCGGGAGAATTACTGTTTTACTGCTGACATTAGTACCTCCCTTTCTTTCTTTTTTCTTTCTTTCCTCTCCATATATTTCTGCCTCTCTCTCTCTCTTGACTGTCAGTCTCCATCCGTCTCCCTTCATACTGCCCCACCCGAGTGTACTTTGACACCCAACTCCCTCCCGGCGAGGCAGAGGGGCCGGCCCCCGGCCTTCAGTGTCCTAGACCTCAGACATGTGATGCTGACCTGCTATGTTTTACAAGGCTGCAGTGCAGCGAGGGGGGCCTCTGAGGAAAAGGGCTGTGTTCACCAGCAGCAGGTAACAGAGCGCAGCTTGGAGGGGAGAAGTGGAGTGTGTATTTATGTGCGTGTGTATGAGTGTTAGTAGGGGTGGGGGTGTTCAGGAAGCAGCAATTCAAGATATGGGACTACGCTGTTAAAAAAAATCGAGAAGTACAGCGTTTCCATGCGAGGCCGCGTTCAAACGTGTGGACCGCCTGAGATGGAAAGTCTTTGATCAAAGCAAGTTGGATTTTTTCCACCTGGCTGACGTTAGATTTTTCAACTCTTATTGACATGCTTAGATGACCTCTGGCCTTAATCTCCTCTCCTTCACTCGCTCTCTCTCTCTTCATCTCCCTCGCAGGCCTTAAATCTCACGCATCTGAGCCTTGTCTCCCCTCCTCTCCGACTCTAGTTTACTCCCAAATGAGTTGACCATCACTATTGCACAGCTTGCTGCGCGGCCGTAATCTATGGCTGGAGACGTATCCTGTTGCCCTCCCACGCAAATGCACACGCACACACTAACATGCGCACAAAAGAGACTTCATACAGCAAAGTAAGGACATCAAAGATGATCAGGGATACTCACAGGCCAGTGTGGTCACACACAAGTACATGTACACACACACACACACTGCACACACACACACATTTGTGTCATTCCTAGGAGATTTTAGCCCATTAAACAAGCTTGCAGCCCGGTCCAGTCTCTCAGATAGCTGCTGCCCCCCCCCCCCCCTTTGTTCCCAAAATCAGAAACAGCTGTGCTCCTCCACAGTTGTAAGTCACTCACTCAGTGGACATTTAAAAGCCATTAACCGAGCCCCTCACTGCTACCCCACCCCTTTGGTGTGTAGGAGAGCGAGTGTGTGTCTCGCTTATCTGCCTCTGCACACAGACACACTCGTATGCTCACTTGTGTGTACACGTCGAAAGCCAAAATACCCCCTTTTGGCCCCGGCGCAGCATATTTGAGCCGGCGTCTCTTAAAGCGGCCTCTCTTGTCAAATCATTGGTTTTTTTCAAGTAAAAACATTCCGAGCAAAGCGACGGACTCATCTGCACGGTTTTGCCGCGTTTAGCCTCCCACACCTCGAAGACTATATGCCGCGTTACAGCCGTGAGTGGCTGGTGGAGTGGTGGGGGTGGGTGGGGGGAGGGGTCACGTGAGGTCATGTTGTCTTTGAGCGTGGAACAACAAAAACAAGGCCCCGCTGGAATAGCTCGCCACTTGTCCACTTTCTTGGCTTAGCCAGCGAATTACTGTGCCAGGAAAGAAGGAGAAAAAACACGCCTAGGGTCTTTCATAAGGTGGGCCCTTCAAGCTCACTCTATAGGCTGGACCCAGGAACCGCTCCATGCACGAACACACACAGCGGGCAGATGTTCATGGAGATGGACACCCAGGAAGATAGATAGACAAGAACATGGAGGTTGATATAGGAAAAGGGAGCAGGACCATGAAGAGTGCACACTTGGATGCCAAAAGTAAAACGTATGGTTCTTTCCACTGTTTTTCTTTTGTCCCCTCCTCCACTCCTTCCATCCCTCCTCTATCTCCTGTGGAGATCTCTCATTTCCTGCAAGCCCAATGTTGATTTCATACTGGAGCTCAGGGCTTAGAGTGGGAGTCTGTTAAATGGGTAAGGGGGAGCAAGGGGGAGTGTGGGGTATTTGAGTTCAAGCCAAAAACAACCTTCACCTCCACTTCGCTCAATTACTCTGTGTGGATTTATTTTAAATCCGAACATGCCGGTAGTGTTTTTTATATATATATCTTTTTGGCTCACCCTTCAACCACACACACCTCAACAACTGGGTCAGACTGCAATGTTTTATCATTGGAAAGACAAGCTCATTTGGGGATGATGGTGTGATATCTTGCTTAAGAGCAGCTCCACACTAGTTTTAGGGAGAGCACTAGTTCATTCACCTTTGCTGTGGAGGCTTCTCCAGGAGGCAGGCTTGTCCTCTTGTTGAACGTCTGATAATGGCCGCTATTAGCCTTTTCATTCGCAGTGAAGTCTAATGAGTTTTGTTCAGAGGAAAAAGATTAGCCAGCTGCACAAAGCATTTGTAGCATTTCATGAAGCAATGATGACAGCTTCTGCTCCACCATGGTCGCTTGTGTTTCATTCAGTAGTGAGTTAAAGGGGACGTATATCATGCTCATTTTCAGGTTCATACTTGTTTTTGTTGTGTTTCTACTAGACTAGAGCATAATTACATGCTTTGGTATTTCTAATACGGTCAGAAAAACACATGTAAAATAGGGTAGCCTACATGTTTGCCAAGTGGCTGGAGATACTCAGATAGGGTCAGTTCTGATCGAGACAGCTAGCTAACCTAGCTCGCTAACTACTAAATATAAACTTGACTGCAGTGCAAGCTACGGCGAAAGTGTTTACATAGGTTTACCTTAGGGAGAATGATTAGGGTGCAATGGTTCCTCTACTACACTGCTGGTCGACACGGCATTATCAGCTGTAGCCGCTGTATGAGAGCAGAGTCGTAGCTGTGTGTTAGCTAGTGGGCGCTAACGTGCACACTTTAGCGAGCTAGGTTAGCTTGCCGTCTCGATCAGAACTGACCCTAGCTTGCTCACTACTAAATATAAACTTGACCACAGTGCAAGCTACGATGAAAGTGTTTACATATGCTTACATGAGGGGGAATGGTTAGGGTGCACTGTTGGTCAAGACGGCATTATCAGCTGTAGCCGCCGCATAAGAGCAGTGCAGAGTCGTAGCTGTGCGCTAGCTAGTGGGCGTTCACGCGCACACTAAGTTCATGCGTGGGCGGCAACGTTAAGCTGGGTTAACAACACACACACAGGGAGACTAGAGGTAGATATTACTCCATTATGTATGCTGCCAGTCACCGTGACCTTATCAAATCCAAACTTTTAAGGGCACAGATGACACATAGCTTGAATGAGGAAATAGTCTAGATGAGGTTTCAGAGTGCCAGTTTCCATGTGGTGCCACTTTGACCTTTTCTCGTTGAGACAGATCAATTTGTCACCATAGAAAACCCGGATGAGTCATTTTATTTTTCGTAAGTTGCAGGGAATGATAACAGCTTTCTTCACTTGTGCTGTTTATTTCACGAGTGGTAGGCCTATCCAAGGAAGAGGAAAAGGGCTGAAAACGGAAGTGTGTGTTATTCACAGACGTGAATAACACACACAGTTAAGACTCGCAGGCATGGCAAATTGTTGCACTTAGATAGCTGTGGCACGCAGCCAATTTCTGCTCTTTGCTTCCTTTCTCTTATTGTTAGCATAGATGAGGCCTTCTAGACATGAACAGCTGCAGCCCTCCGCTTTCACTTCCCCTTCTATAAAACCACATGTATCTGTTACCACAACAAGTTCCCTTCAACGTGGCCTCTGATGGCCTGTGTACCTCCCCCATGCAAGCACATGCACACATGTGCCTGCAGTCATGTTCACACGTATTTATAGAAAACTGTTGCCACCTAGCTTCAGTTGGGGCTGTCCAGTTTGTTCGTGCGGTTGTCCCCTGAGTCTTTTGTTGTAAACTCATTATAATTCGAAATCTGAGAGCAGAAAAACCTGTTTGTAAGCATGGAAGGGCGTTGTCAGGAAATATGACTTCCTGTGTGCAACGTCAGATTTGTCACCTTTTGTATCCATAGACACACTCGCTTGCTAACCTCAATATACATAGCTAATTTGGCAGAATATTGGTGGCACCCAAAACACACACACACACTCACACACACACAGCGAGCCAAACAGAGCGGCATTGCGTGACTGTGGCTTCACACTCTCTTTCTCTCTTTCACCCAACGAAAGCATGAAAAAACAATCCCTCACCCACAATGTGAGTGACAGTGAACATGTGGGGCACAGACTGACTCTGCTCTTGTGTTGGCCTATCGCCTTCTTTACTCACTATACTGACTATGCACACACAGATATAGACTAAACCCCCTCACACAATGGTGTGTTAGCTTAGAGCTCTTCAAATGTAAATCAGATCAAGACCTCACAGTCCAGATAAGCTACTACACATTCACACCGTGGCATCAACACCCTCTCTTAGTCATTTGTGAATGAACTTGCTGACACACTAGCTCAGCCTCCCGAGTGTTTCTCATTGTTGTCTCTTTATGCAAAGGTGTTGGTTGCTCTCGGATGATCTCATTACCTTCCACCAGCACTCCTGTCGAAGAGACGGTTTACGGACGATTAGGAAATGAAAACAATGTCCTTTGTTATAAGGTGCTCTCTTAAGCCCTGTGTGTGCAGCTGGCTGCCAACATGCTCCCGTCCTCATGATCCATCGCAACTGCAGGCCCACGGACTGAAAAAAGGCTCAGTCTTGTGATGGCCTGCATGTGCATTGGCCAGGTGGCTAATTGAGCTGTTCCCAGGGCAGCCTGTGACAGCGTGCCACCCTGTGCCAAGGTGTTGGGGTTTCCCAGGGTTCGGTAATAGACGATTGGAGTTGCCGTAGAGTGTGTCCAATCGCCCTGCTCTGCTGCGAGCAGACAGTATACAGGACGCACCGGACAGACCGGTCACACTTATCCCCGTGGAAAGATTTCGGGTTGAGAGAACTGTTGATTCAAACCCCCAACATCATTTGTATTTGGAAATGCTGTTACATATATTTGGATTAGAGAAGACTATTGTGCTTTTTGTGTCTGCACTATTTATTTGAAGTCAGAAAGCTTTCGCAGTAACTCATGATAATACCAAACAAAACCTGAATGTTTGCTTACGTTTCATGCTCCAGTGCAACATTTTCTCAATCAGTTATACACTGCTCCATTGTTTTCTCTTGCTACAGGGTAAGTAAATATATCTTCGTGTTTGCCTGCACGCTAAACTAGATCGAGGAGATAAAGGTCGGCTGTACTTCCTGCAGACGGAATGTACATGCTGGGCAACACAAGCTTGATCTTGAGTCTGATTATGATACACACACACACAAGATGTACACATCTTGATTAATCGAAGAGGAGATGGAAAATATTTGGACAGTTGAGAGGCATATAGACGGAAAATAAATGTCTCTGGGGGCTGATCATCTTGCAAAAGTCATTTCTAAAGTGTGTTTGTACTTGTTGAGGATGGAAGCTTCAACAAAAAAGTCGGTAAAACGACACCTTTATGTTTGTTTTTGTGGAGATGTATTTCTAATGCTGCTCGTGCTTCCTCTGAATTCTTCCAGCATTTCAGTAAAAAGTGGAACGAACTCAACATAATCACCGGAAGATGCATCTAATATGACATGTGCTGCTGACATTTGAAACGTTCTTATATCAAAACAGTGATTTCCTGCATAGTTTCTGCTGCTTTTGAAATTTCTTTTGGGGGGGGAGGTGATGGGGGTACGGAGGGCAACGCTGGAAGGAGATTTGCCCGCTGTGAGGGATCAGTTTCAGGACTGTAAACATGGCGGGGACCACCCCCACCCCCCAACTGAAAAGTGCCTCTTTTGAAATGGTTGAGCTTATATGTGCCCCCCTCCTCCCCCCCAAAAAACATCCCAGCCCCTCCAGCCGTGCCACCCCCCACCCAGCCCCCTTCCTCTTCGTGTTTCCTGTTGAGCTGGCTAGACTCCTTTGACAGATTTACAACTCGGGGGGTCAAAGTTTTCCGACTGCAACAGATAAATCTTCCCCCCCCCTTTCCCCCCTCCTTGCTTCTCCTTCACCTGATAAAAAGACAAACACAGCCTACCCCCACTACTAGCCCCCCCGTCCCATCCACATCCTTTCATGTGTAATGCGTGTACAAAATCTGCTAGTGCACCTATGTGTGCGAACATGTGTATGAGGACGCCTGCACAATGCGCGTGTGTGTTAAGGAAAAGAATGCAGAACATTGTTCTTGAACCATAAAGGCAGGCTCTTCATGTTCCAATCTTTTCTTCGAGGGAGGAGGTCTGGTCTCTCGCCGTGTCCGTGACAAACATCCTCAGCTCCACCTGGGCAGAGAGAAGTACTGGAGGAGAGTCTACATACACACACACACACACACACACACACACATACACACATACCTTGAGGTCTGCCTGGCCCACTCTCTTCGCTCTCTTTATCTGTACAGGAGGGGTGAGGTGGGGTGGGGGGGGGGGGCCAGATGAACAAGCTCCAGCCAGAGCACATCAAATATGTTTTCAGTTGTTTTCATGAATCTGCTAAATTACCGTTCCTCGTGTTTGTCGTTTGGCATGCTGGGATCTGTAGCCGCTCCTCTCACGCTCATCCTGTCTTCTGAGAGCGAGCGGATGTGAAATTTGGATTCGTGAAATATATCAATCGATGTACACTGAAATTATGATATTTGTGTTATAGTTATGAATACTAATGAAGTGAACTGCTCCTGCACTGAAGCTGAATACAGTTCATATTTCATACAGCTTGGGCTCCTGAACTTTAATGTGACAGTAATATCACATTCTGCACACACACACACACACACTCACACATTTATTCCCATGGTGTCGGATCGATGGACATGCTTGATTTGATGGAGTGTTGGCAGCCAGTCCTGATCAATGTTGGCTTGTCTGATGGCCGCAGAGCGTATACATCACTCATTCAAAATGCGTGTCGAAATAAGTGTGAGTGAGTCCTCTGTCACTTCCACTGCTCCAGACAAATAGTTTTCTTATTGCATCACATTATGTTTGGCTTCCATTATGTTCATCAAATGTTGCTCTTGAGATGCCTGAAATTAATAGGGTTGCATACTGATTTTAGAGTTTTCTTTAATTTAATCATAAGCAGACAGGAAATGAGGGAAGTGAGAGAGAGGGGGAGGAGGGGGGATTTACAGCGATCACTATCCTCCATGGTTGAGAAACACTCTCTAATCTTGAAAATCTATTAAACTGTTTTCAAAAGAAGTCGACTCAGAATGAGACTCTACCAAGCTGAAAACAACGTTTTCTTCTTGGAAATTCAATCAATTTGGAGATAGAAGGTTTTTCCACAGACATCAGATGTGTGTGTGTGTGTGTGTGTGTGTGTGTGTGTGTGTGTGTGTGTGTGTGTGTGTGTGTGTGTGTGTGTGTGTGTGTGTGTGTGTGTGTGTGTGTGTGTGTGTGTGTGCGTATGTGTGTGTGTGACAACATGCAAATAAAAGAAACTCCAACTAAAGTAGACTGAGTCAACTCGATCAGCTGATGTTGGATCAGATCACCTCACTGTCACTGCTAGAGGACACACCCTGTCCACCGCAGGTCACACACACACACACACACTATCAGATTTGCAAGGGAAGCGCATCAAATATTGCAAAACATCACATGCCTTGTGAAACACTCCACGCGCCGCAGCGTTCACTTTGTCAAGCGGTGACCTTGAATACTTAAGAGCCCCCCTCCTCCTCCCCCCCCCCTCGGTGGAGGCCTCTCCCTTGGTGCTCTTCACACGTCAGTACCGTCGCGGGAATGAGTGATACGATGGCACGAGAAGGGAGAGGAGAGAAAGAGAGAGGTTACAACTTAAGAATAAGAAGAAAGAAGAAAAAAAGGACACAGAAGGGAGGTAAAGAGGTGGTGGTGGGGGAGTGGACTCTCTCCAGGGAAATCTTATCACAGTGTAGTGGTGGGGGGATGGGTGTCTTTCCACTAGAGCGAGAGATTGAGATGAGCAGGGGGATTAACTGATGAACAAACCTGTTGTCTTCTCTTCCTCTCTCGTCCTCTTCTACATCAAATGAATAGGACTGATCTACAACAACGAGGGCATTATGCCTGATATACATATTTGACCCATGAAGTCCTCTCGTTTGACCTCTCTGGAGTTTTATGGTCAGCTTGTCTTTTCACAAGACCTGTTATTAGATTATGGTTCGCTCCACAGCCTCTCTTTCTCTTTCTTGTGTTTGGCTCTTCGCTATTCATTTTTTTTCTCCCCTCTCTAAACCACTCTTCCATGCTTCCTTTCTCTCTCTCTCTCTCTCTTTTTGTTCCACGCGTCTGTGTTTGATCTTGTCCTGCATCGGGTGAGAAGACAAAAGGGCCGATGTAGACGTCGTCTGTTCTGTTTGGCGTGAGCCTTTTCTTTTTATTCGGGGGCGGGGGGGTGGGGGGGGCTATGCACACCTTGCGTCCCTCCACTGGTCCTCTGTCGGCTATATCAAACGGCAGGCCGGGTTTCCACTCCAACAAGCCCGCGTCCTTAAAACAGGGGACAAGAGAGGATGTGAGAGGGAGGGGTAATGAGGGATGGGAAAGGAGGGGGGATATACAAATAATAATTAGATGACTAGATGGAAGGGCGGAAGGTCAGAGGATGAGGGAAGAGAGGAAAACATATTTTAAAATAGTAATGATATCCATGCAGCCCGAGCTCACCTCCTTCTTCCTGCAGCACAGAGGTTGTTTGTTCTGTGTGGGATCCGGTGACCTTTGAAGGCGAACTTTGATGTTAACTTTGCATGATTTGTTTGGCCACTCCACTATGGTGGTGACAGAGAGAGAGAGAGAGAGAGAGAGAGAGTGTACTGTATTCCTGAATCTAGGCCAGTCACTGTCGAGAAATGTGGACTCATGTTCCCATTTCTGACCGTTTCCTCAGGAGCGAGCCTCCGCCCGCTTCGCCGCCCGCTTCGCCGCCTTCACCATCCTCGTCTGTTATCCATTTCCTGCTCTTCTGTTGTATGACATGCTGTGGTGCTGAAACGATTATCTGACATGTTTGATTATCGACAATCCGTGAAAGAATATCGCCGCTGATAGGTTGTTGACTTTGATTATCATGAAGGAAAGACTCTAGTTTATTGGGATTCAGTCCCACGTACACGCTGCCATGAATACTTTTAACATACAACAAGTTTATTAATCCACGGATAAAAATAGTCCAAAACAAAACAAATGCACTGTTTGAGTAGCATTGTTCTCTCTGTGATCCCTTAGCTAGAGAGACAGACCAACGTGTTGTGGTTTTAGTCTTTTCATGGAATTATAATGTTTGCCTTATTCTTCTGAAATATGCAGCCAACAAAAATGCCAAATATTTGCTGGCTCCAGCTTCTGAAAAAGGTTTCTCCCTTTTATAGATCAGTGTAAAATGTAATGTCTTTGGGTATTTCTGCAGAATGTCAATCTCACAAAACAAGAAGTCAACTGGGGAACTTGTGATGTCGACACCTGCCACCTTTGCCGTCGCTCTGCATGGCACTGTCATTCCATTAGCATCATGTAGCGCTTGGCGCTCGTCCAACCAGGGCCGTGCGACCTTAATCTGAGCCTGTCACTGAGCTGCCAACACATCTGGCCATCCCCGCCTGCCTCTGCTGCTCCTGTGTGCCCTGCGGTGGGCGTGATAATCCCTGATGTTCTTACATCATAACCGTAGGTTATCAAACTGCGCTCCCTAATCAGCTCTGGTGTGAGCGGATTAACGTGGACACTGGTTCCACCTTTATGAGACTTTTTAACTTTTTGCCTCTATCTTCTTCCTGGGGAATTCTGGTTGCACAAAAGTAGAAAAAAACCTAAGTAGAGTATACTGTAGAACCTCTGGTTTATTTCCTGTTTAATTTCCATCATTCACTATTGCAGAATATACACTAACCTTTTTTAGGGAGCCGCTATTTTTGCAGTTGTCTGTGTCGTTTCACACAACTAAACCACGCCTCTCGCTGCCAATAGCTCCTCACCGGACACCGATTGGTCCGTGCACTGGAAAAGCACTATATTTGAAGCTTGACGAGATGCTTTTTTTTGGTGTGATATGTAATCCAGAAGACTCCAGCTGCCGTGCAGGATGGTAACCTCATTGGGGAGACCACTTTCGAGTACTGTGGCAATCAAACTATTTGGCAACAAACTGTTCGCACAGGGGAACTCTTAATTTAGAAGCTAATTTGGATTACTAGCACAACCCACATCATGACCTGAAGTACCTACTTTGCAGTATTGGTTAAAAAAACAAAAGAATGTTACACAATTTTTAACATGTGCTGAAGAAATGAGCTTGTTTTGCTCTCGCTGTTATGTGAAACATGGCTGTGCGAGATTAGCATCGCCCTGCTGCGGTTCTAGGAGACCTTCTGTTCTTTCCTCGCGGAGAGATCAAGGGAAGGAGATTTCTTTCTCTGCCTCATTTGGATCAGATCAGCAGCAGACTCCTGGCGGATCACAGGGAGACATATAAGGATTACGGCCCGGCCTCCTGCCGGTCTCATAGCGGTTACACGTAGCCCTGGGAGGAGCAGCAGCAGCATCAGATGAGCAACATCTGATCCCGACTCATCATCATATGGAGGGTATCATTTCCAATTCACGTGCCTGCGTGAGACGACTCCCAGCTGAATTCTACATGTATGAACATAATTGTCTAAAAAGTCACTTCATAACTTCACGATTTAAGATCAGTAATAACGCACGATCACACCGAGTGTCATTTTCCATTTAGAACATTTGTTCTTAAACTTATTGGAGGTAGCGAACCATTCGTAATTTAAAAAATATAAAACTTATATATTCTATAAGTGCACAAAATAAACCACATTCCATCAGTTCGACACAAAATCAGTGTTGAAAGAAAAAAACCAACAAAATGAAAAACATAACTCTATGAATATTTACTTCAAATCAATGTGACTTTTGCCGTTGCCGATCAGGTACAAGTTTAGAAATTCGCAGAAAAAGTCTGTTCTTTTTCTTAGTTTTCATGTCTATCATCCTCGAAAAGGATTGGAAAGAAGATCTCAAACACACCAACGTACAAAGATCTTATGCTGGAGCCACAGTCAGATTGTATTAATCATTGAGACAGTGCTGCTCATGTTGCATTCATTTATCAAATTAATCTGGGGACTTTTTTCTTACTTCTCAAAAGTTCCTCAAAGTAAGTCGAACTCTGGTCGTGCAATTCAAACTGTGTGTGAGTCATCGAGGGCACACTAACACAACGTTGACTGACACAGGAAACCCAAAAAAGCGAGAGAGCAAGAAGATTCGGGTGGTGTCAAAAAGCCTAAACCTCAAATTTCCGTCGCCGAGCTCATGTTGTTTTTCCCTTTCCTCAAAGAGAGACAGACGTGATGCCCAGATGACAGCGCCGTGCAGGGCGTGTTCTTCTTCTTCTGTCTCTTAAATCCTCTTTATTTACTCTCCAGCAGAGTTCACCACCTCTGAGACTCTTGCTCAGCCAAGCACCATGCCTCTAAATTCTCATCACTTCCAGGTTGTCCTCCGTTGTTCCCCCTGTTTTTGTCACAGCGTGACATAGTAATCAATAAGCAATTAAAAAAGAAAAAAGGCCACATGGCACAGGGCATTGCTTACTTAGTTCCAGTGGATGCTCGTGCAGGGATGTGGTGCAGGGATAAGACCACTGGTGTATGTGTGTGTGTTTGTGGACTTTGTCTCAGTACAAGACGTTTACAAAAGCCGACCGCACTTTAAGCTTTCGCATCCTGCGGTTCCAGTGTTCTTTTATTGACATTGCAGTGGTGTTTTGTTATTTTCCTGACTTTTGAAGAAGTTGACTATGCACGTTCCACGAATAACATTTGAAGCTCCGGCTTACTAACAGTCTTCGAGGAGAGGCTGGGGGGTGGGGGGTGGGGGGTTAACGAGTCGGCTCAAGGTCAGGCGATGTGCTCGGCGGTAATCTTAACCAGGAAGAGATGTCGAAACCACCCATCCTGTGCGAAGGGAATAGGTGCTGCTGCTTTATGAGGGAATCACACGCAGCGGCTGCACCGCCGCTCGCTCTGTTTACCGGCTGTCACTCTGCACCGCAGCGACCATTCGGAGGCCTTTTTTTATTACGACGTGATCTAACAGAGTTTGAACTGTGTCGCATGACCACTCATCCCCAATTACAGCCCAGTTTACTGTAACCGTAACAACCATGAGCGTATCGAGTATGATGAGCGTATCAAGTATTACGGTTATGTGCCGTCTGTGATGGTGGTGGTGGGAGTAAGACGTGTCGATTGAGTGGGGATATTTCTCTCTCCCTGCACCTTGTATGTTTGTCTGTACATGTGTGATGGGTGGGTGGGAGTGGGGGGCTGTTTTAACACAGTGCTGACACCTCAGTCTATAGTCTTTTTTGACCCTGATAGACAGGCGGCCAGGGCAGATGTCTCCCATCAGCCGTGTCCAGTGCCCCTCCCCCCGACACATCTGATATGACAGACCTGCCTTCGTGCCTGGATGGCTGTTGGGAGAGGCATACGTGTGTGTGTCTTTGTGTGTGTGTGTGTGTGTGTGTAAACTATGTGCTTCCCTGCGTTAAAGTGAGTAATTGGTGATAAAAGCCAGGGGGGAAAAAAAGTATTAGCACGGTATGTCTTGCATTAATGTAAGGGCTGAAGAAAAAAAGAGAAAGAAAACACAATTCCCAAAAGTTCCACTTCTCCCCCTTTTCTCCTCCTCCTCCTCCTCCTCCTCCTCCTCCTCCTCCTTCTCTCCTTTCTCTTAACACACGTTGCTTTTTACAGGCTGCCATTTCCCACTAAATTAGTGCCCAGGGTTTTAATTGCAGTTTATGAAGCTCATTTATTGGCGCGAAAGTCCGTGTCTGTGTGAACCGGCATCCAGTCCTCTCCGAGCCTCCCTGCGGTTTACGCATTTCTTTTTTTTCTTCTTTTCTTCCCCTCTGTTGTGTTTTCCTTTCCCCCTCCTTGCTTTCTTTTGAACACCAGAATGTTGCTGGGCTGAACCGTACATGCAGCTGTTTTTATAGAGAATTAGCACTTCTTCTCTACCCAACGCTGGCTGTGTGGCTCCACACTCAAAGTGTTGCCTTTATATCAGCCCTCCCCTTTAAAACATCCCAGGCACGTGCCAAAAACCACACATTTAGCATACAGAAGCTAGCATTTCTCATGCCTTGAGGGTACATAGAGGGGTACATAGAGGGGTACATAGAGCTTGATACACAATAAGTAGCCTACAGTAGGTTGTTTTTTGATTGTTGTACATATGTTAAAGAGCGAACATTGTTTTTACGACAATCTTACTATCTCTAAATTTCTCTTCCGCTTCTCTCTATTTCTCCACATCAACCCCTCTGTGGCATTTCAGTGACACCCTGGAGGCTAATCAAGCCTTAATTACATTTGTTGGAATTGATTTGTGATTCAGTCTTTCCTCTGTTGTTCCAGCTCATTGGCTACCATAGAAATGTCATTAATGCGCCACTATTTTCACGGGCGGTCTAATTAAAGGGACATACTCTCTGGGTTTCCTCTGATGAGATGCTGAGAAGGGGAACATTTTGGCGATTGGTACCCTGACGAGCCAAAATGGCAGACGCGGCGAGAAGGAAAGGGGGGGGGGGGGTGTATGTCTGCCAGGTGGTTAGTTTGACAAGCCTCATTCATGTTGTGAGAGTGCAAGACATATACTGTATGTGTGTGTCTGTGTTTGGAGGATCGTGTTGACTCTGCTAGTTTAAACAGAAAAGTTCAATAGGATCAATGCCAGCTAAGTGTACGGTAACCACAGACATGAGACCGTTAGCTTACCTTAGGTTCGCATAAAAACTGTAAGAAGGGGTAAACTAAACAGTGAGCCTAGCCCACAACAAAGTTTCTAAAAAAGTCTACAAGAAGCTTTAGAGCTCAGTGTTAACCTGTCTTGTTTGTTGAACAGCAAACAAATAGAAATGTGAAAGCTGCAAGTCCCAGTGATTTTAATGTGTTGTTCAGTCATATCTAGAGTTGCTAATAGGCATATTTTTTCGGTTAGCCAGGCTAGCTTTCCCCCCACGATAACAAGTACGGTGGTTATTTGATGGTAAGAAGTGGAAACGAAGAGGTACGCAAGTATGACGGCGTCGCACATTTACCGCCATCCCCTCTGGGTGTGATCCCAGGCCTAAAAACACGGTCCGTCTCATTGGGGTGGCCTGAGTAACGGAGTATCAGGCTGCTCACAACACACTCAGCTAAGGAAGCAAAAAAAGCACGCTTGATTCCCCTTCAGAAATAAAAAGCAGAATTTGGAATTGGCAGTTGTTTGTACTTATTTTCATATGCTGCTCTTTCCTTAGGGAAGGCTTGTGGGAGGGAGGGAGGCAAAAAAAAAAAAAAAAAAAAAGGGAGGGGATTTTGCGGCGCATTCACATGTGGAAGCTCAAAGCAAGTAACAATCTTTCCCAGCCTGCTTTGCCCTCATGGCCTATGGTATCCAGTTAAGTGCCTAGCAGCACAACAATATTCTCTCTATCACGACTGCTCCCGTAACTTCACCGACTCGCTGCCAGAGCGACTGCCTGCCGCTCTCCTCTGCCCTCAATTTGAGTGCAATTCTATCAGTCGTCTGCTTTCTGTCTGTTATGATTGTGCATAATGGGACTCAGACCAACGTGCCGGCTGGCAGGCTGACGGGTGTGTTGGACAACTGCTTCACAGATGGCTAGGCTGGTGAGAGAGGTGGACGCATAGAGGGACGGAGAGAGAGGGAGGGAGGGAGGGAACGATGGCACTGAGGATAAAGAGGGAGAACAGGGAACGGGGTCACTTGAGTTTGTTGCTCGTAGGCTATCAAGCTGTTCACTCTCTCCACCCCGTTTAGTCGTTTGGCTCTTCTGTTACCTCCCCTCCCCTCCCCTATCTCATCGAAAACCGCCATCTTTGGAAGTGTTACAGCAACAATGTCCTTCATTAAAATGAACTCCTGTTTTTGAGTCCTGGCTTAATCATAACATGTCAACAATAATGATTAAGTTCAAGTGAAGCACCAAAGCACGAGAAATGTTCTGCTTTGTTGCAGGTTGCTTGGCGGGGTGGAGCAATGCAGAGAGAAGTTAACCATGTAGGAAATATGAGTTGTCCCCAAAGGTGTTTTTCCTTAACTTTACCAGGTCCAATGCGATTGCTGAGTCATCTGGAAAAAAAAGCAGCACTCTGGCATTCTTTATTCTCGGGTAATGCAGCATAAAAGGACTTCCATTTTTAGCTTTTCCTAAATTACATTAAGGCACAGTTCAGTGAGCCCTAATGGTTTAGAAAGTAACAAAAATCGACGGAGAAGGATACAAGTTTTTTTGGGGATATTGCAGACTTTCTTCCCCGCAAGGCCCCCCTTTATACCTCCTCTCTGGGAAAAGAAAGGGTTAAACCTGTCTGCGGCCCACATCTGGGAATCATTTGAGACATTCCACGAGGCTTACCACATTGTTTTCAGATGGACTAAATCCTGCAAAAAAAAAAGGCTCGGCTGTCAGAATGTTTGAAAAATCATCTCTTTTTTTTTCGACAGGAGGGGAAAAAATGAGAAAAGAGAACGTTAAAACTGTATAATGGGTTTTCTCTCTCGCAGGTGAAAATAGGTATAGGGACGTGGGTGGGTTTTGCAGGGCGGTCCCTGTGTGTGTGTGTGTGTGTGTGTGTGTGTGTGTGTGTGTGTGTGTGTGTGTGTGTGTGTCGTCCTGCATGTGGGTGGCATGATATTTGAATGTGTTTTTCCGAGGGAAAGCTGCTTCTAGCCACTCGCAGTTCAAAAGAGGCGTCGGGCTGGGCGTAACTGTTCCCATGCGGCCGATACAATCTCATCTGCACTCGCTTTCTTCCCCTCGCTAATTTCTTCTTTATTCTTCACGACCTAGCGCCATAAAGTGAACCAATGAGGAAGCCATGTCGCTTTTCAGCACGCTTGTCCAGACGCAGTGACAGACACCAGGATGGTGCATTCAGCTTCTGGCATGGGTTGCTTCTCTTTGAGTGTTCAAGTGACGTGATATGTTCATCTGGTGATATATTTAGAAGAGCACTTTTATTAAGCCACACTGTCCAACGTCCAGACACGCCATGAAGGTTTTTCTAAGATGGCCATTTCACTCTTGGATGACAAGCTAATAAAGGGGAGTCGCAGAGTGATGAATGGGTCGGCTGTTGGGAGTTCCAATATGGTTTTAAGGAGGCAGCAGCATGCACGCTGGTCAGATTTAGAAAAAAACAAAGGTCTGTGTGGAGGGTGAACGACCAGCATGCTTTTGGCACCTTTGTGTTTTCTGTCTTGCACCAGGTCTCAGATTCTAAAGTATATTTAAAGTATATCCCAGAGAGGCTGTAAGCTGGCCCTCCTCTCAGGCCCCGATGCATTCGACGCCTCACTGTAATTGCCCACTGACATTTGGAGAGCTGTAAATGTTTCTGTTGGGCGTGGGTGACACCCTGTATATGTAGAGGAGCCCCCCCCCCCCCTCCCTGCATGTCTCTACTACCCCTCTCCTCTGCGAAGCAGGCCGTGACATGTGGTATGTGGCCTCATGCTGGGGGTGAAAGCATTGATCAGGCTGGCTAACGTTACCACACGTTGGAAATAGCACTGGATCTCCACAGCTGGCGGTAAATCGGCACCCGGGGGGTTTAGAGGCGGAAACTGAGCACCTGCTAAATGGCTCACCAAGTGTAAAATACAACATGGGAGAGAGAGAGATGCCCCATGACAGCACTGTCACAATGATCATGTACACTACTACTTGATGTTGTGGTTTTCATAAGAGAGAGTCACAGGATTGAGTCAACTCTGCGAGGCCACGGGGGAAGCGCTGTGCCTCTAGAAGCTTCTCAGAGTCGTTGTGTATGACAGTATGTGATGCAGCGGTTGCCAATATTTTGTTCTGGCTAACTATTTTAAGAATGAGAACTGGTTGGGAATCAGCCATTTCCCAAAATCCCATTAAATGGACAACAAATCATTTTATTTCCCCAAGTCTATTCAAATCATTTTCAGATGACTAAATTGGTCAAATAATCTAATATATCCACACAAAAACAGGGCTGAAAGAGGACTGGAAAAATGTGAAGGATTGTACGTAGTGGTTTCCCCTATCCGGTAATCAAATCTGGACCAGTCATATGACCTCTGACCCTTTGAGGTCGTATTGTGACCCTCGGCATGGGAACCACAGAAAGATCACCAGGCGGGGGGTGAATGTTCTGCTCACCGAAAGCACAGTCACACACTCTACTGTACGTAATCCTTCATATCGATGCCAGGCTTGTCTTGAAAATGGAGAGGACGGCATTAGAGCTCACGGATCTTCGAAGCATGTCCGAATTCATATTCTCCGCCTCTGAACAGTAGCCAGACACACAACTACTTCCCTCCAAGGCTACTGTGTCGATCCTGAAGACATCTGAATGCAGTGTATATGTAAAGCATGAAATGAAACATGGCTTTCCTCTATATATGGGGTGTCAAACGGCGTTTCTCAATATGCATACTTGTGCGTACTTTCCTCTACTTGTGTCCTCGTGGACTCGTGAAACGTCATCAGTCTCAGCCCGAGTACATGTTCCAATTCAAAGTTCGCTTCTCGCAAAGCACGGTCAAAATGCCCGGATGTAACTTGATCCTCCCACTTTCCGGAGGATGTATCAGAGGAGACTTGTGCGTACTCTGGCCAGCATATATCCCAGAATGCATTTCACCAGGAACTGGAAACAGTAGCGGAGGAGAAAATAAACTACTGACAGTTGACTTTTTATAAATACTACTGTTGCTGAGTCACGGAATGTAATTTTAGGATGTTTTGTTTATTTGACTGTAAAAAATAATTTACAGTGAATAATTAGAGTAAACCCAGGAGCAAGAACAGCTGATGTGGTGACATCATCAAGTCAGCTGCTGTTCCAATCGCAGAAAGACCGTCCTCCCGTTCTCCGGAGTCTGGACTCCCAAGACCAGACTCCCAAGTCCAGACTCCAAAAGAACACAAGTCTGTACTTGTGTACTTTGAATTGAGAAACGCCAAAACTCATTTTCACCGTGGGCCACATCAGCGTCATGGCTGCCCTCTTAAAGCCCCATTATGTAGTTTTTCCCTTTTAGCGCCCCCTTCAGTTTTTGAGGTATTTAACGTTTACTTCAGTGTCGTAAATACCCAGTTACGATAGATGCAGCCCGGTAGAAGCAATCCGGCGACTGTTTCTATTTTGGATTTATACCAACGGGCGGGATCACTAATACGAAGACTGCGCAGGAACACTGTGAACTGGGCCCAGCACCTACCGGACTAGGGTGAAGTAGCGCGGGGATTGAACGCGGCGCCTCGCCACGTTTCCGCCTGGTCGGTCAGCTGTTTGCCGGCTTTTGGGGGGAGGGTGTGCGCGTGCAGTCATTTACTTTTGTTTTGGGGGACTGCAAAGACTTTGGGACTGTCGGGATCCGGGGATTATACTTCGTTTTGAGTGGGTTTGATTGTTTGTAGTGTATGTGTTCATTTTGGGGGCTTGCAGATGCATTGAATTTGATTTAATATAATAACATTTGGGTTTCCGCATATCGACTGTGTGTTTTTCTTTTACGACCATTTGAGCAGAGAGAGTTAACACCAGAATTGCAGATCCGCCCATTCCCTTTTTTTTAGCGTATTGTACCTTTTCCCCTTGATTGAGGTGCTAAGGGCGAATTGTTACAACATAACCAAAAGAATGACAACATTTAGTTAAGATGAAATACCGATCGCGTTTTCAGCCTATATACGTTGTTTTCTAAATGTTTGAATGTGGAGTACGTGTGATCGAATACAATATTGTTGACAACACCAAAAAGCTACATAAAAAAGCTACCCTTATACTGTAGCTGCGAGCGTGGAGTGGCACTATATGACATTGCGTAATCACTGCCAGAAAGCAGGTCGAAGTACATCCGCCCCGGATCGGGCGGCTCCAGAATCCTACATAGCGGATTATTTCCCCACAGACCCCCGATGGCAATGGCGGAGCCGCAAATCGCTATATTAAAAGTCATTGTAGCGGCACCATTTTTTTTAAGCTGTTATTTTAAGGTACAATTGTTACATAAAGTTACTTTAAAGGGCCGGAAACACTTTATAAACTCCTTGAACATATTGTTAAGTAACTCTCTCTGCATTTGATTATTGTTTATTTGAGTGTAGAAATATTGTACATAAGAAAATGTCTCTTATACTACAACATGAATCCATTTAATTTGAAACCTTCAAAATAAAAGCATGGGACATTTTTCTTCAATTTCTTTAAAAAAAGGGGATCACATGTCTTTCAAGCCGTCAAGGGCCACATAAAATGATGCGGCAGGCCGGATTTGGCCCGCGGGCCTTGTGTTTGACACCTGTGCTCTATATGCTTGACATATCCTTTTATCTGTACAGCACACGCTTAAATGTAGTATCTAGTATATCTGTATCTAGGAGAGCGGTGATGAGCTGCACTCGGCCGGCGAGGCATTAGGATTCAACTCCAGTAACTTCCAGTATAAACCTGGCTACAAGTGGAGAGGATGCAGCTGGGATCAAGAGACCCCAACCTAGAGACATGTAGAGGACACGACGCTGCAGCCTAGTGAACGAGGGGAGAGCCCGTCCAGTCTACATGAACACATGCTACACACACACACACACACACACACACACACATGCCGGGCCCCACGCACCTGTCAGATGGCAGTTAAACAAGACGGTTACGTCTCTTCAACTATTCTGTTACGCCGGCAGCTACTTCCACCGGTGCATACTTTTAGCATACGATGACTCTCTCAACTCCATGGTCACTTACATGCCCGTGTCTCCCACGCTCCCCAAGCTCTACATTCCTCTCACTCGCGTGGTGATGTGTGACAACTGACTGGGGGGGGGCCTGTCACAAAACTTTGCTTTCTGGGGCAGAAAGTTATCGAGTGCCGGAGTCATTTCTGAGAGAACCTGTTTCCACACCTTTGAGTATACATGGTAACATTGAAGCTGTAAATAACAGTTGATTATTGAATATATTTTTTGCGATTGACTAATTATTTGCATCGTCAAAAAATAAGGAAAATCACATAAATTACCGGCGCTTCAGTTGATCAACTGCCGTTATCTTGTCTTATCAGTATATTAGAACCAATTTGGGAATTTTTTATTTATTTACATTATAAATAAAGTGAGACTTATTAGTGTTTTTTTAAAAGCTGTAACTCATACGATTAACAAATTGTTATCAATTAATTAGAGTTTTTAATAATCATAGTCTCATGGGAGCACAGACATGACATGTTTTGTGTTGTTTTTGTTGCTTTCTTGGTTAATTTTATTTCATTTATTTAATGAGCCATGTAACGTATCATATCAATTGCATCAGCTGATTTTCAGATGCAGGCACAATTAAAATCTCGGGCACAGAGGAGATGTAATATAAATACATACACAACAGGAGGTCGAATATACAATATTGCACATCTATCAAATGACAATTATAGAGACATAAAAAAACAAGTCATAAGTAGTTGAGTTGCTTAGACACATTTTTCTAAAAAAGGTGCTGTGCAGCGTTGTTCTTGAGTGTTGGATTTAGCAGAAGGAGCTGACTGCCTGAATGCAGCGCGACAAAAGGGAACAGTGCAGTCCGGGAGGGAAGATATTTTAGAGCCTTTAATGGGTTCTCAGCAGGACGGGGAGGCACGCAATGGAGGGAAGGCCAGATTGTTTAAAGTTTTATACGAAATTATACATATTTTAATAAAGTCTGAAAACTCTCCCGTCTCTCGAGTGTCCCATTGTGACGATATAGAGTGGACATTCTGCAAGTTGGCGATTTTTTTTTTTTTAAAGTCTTGCCGAAATAGTGGAAAGTTTCGATACAAGAAAAAAAACCTCATACATGATTGATGGAAAATATATTTTGGGGTTTTAAGATATTCTTATTAAAACAGCCGGGAAATATTTTGCATGGCATTTGCCTCAGTGGTTGTATTATGAATGCATTATATTCAAAATGCAAACAACTTTATTTTTGGTATGTGCAAAATTGTTACTTGAGTATATATTTAGCTTGCTACACTTTATTTTTTTGCATGCTTGTGCATTGCAAAATATAAAAAGTGACCTAATCACACATAGACACCATCAACTTTGACCTCACATTGAAGGTTAATGTGAGTTATTTTTTAACTCAAGAAAGTAAATCTTTAGCTGCCAGATTAGAGAATATAAAAAGGTTTTGTGTATTTGAGAATAACATAAAAGAGCTATAAATAAAATAAATAAAGGATGAAACCCACTTAACACGTGCAGCTGAACGAGCAGTGTATTTCTCGTGTTGCCTTGCATCATTTGTGCAGAACCCTGAGCACATCTGGGGGGGGGGGAGAGCAGGACGTCTACTTTTGTGACGTCTACTTTTTGAGGACTGGCCCCCAGAAAAAGAAAGGGGGCGTGGCCAGAGGAAGCTGGTGTCGGATTTCACAGCCAGAGAACGTGACTGCAATGGTTGCCTTCGCGAAAGCCGTGCCAAACTTGTCCGGGCTTCCTCAAAAAAATTTACCTCACGGCTTCGGCCGGCTCGTGGGGGGTTTAATGCCACTCGGAATTCGTAGAGAGAGAGAGAGAGAGAGAGACACCCGCTTGCAGATTTGAGAGTCGGCAGAAAAAAAAACTTTGCACACACCGCCGCGGAGAAATACAGCTGCGCGGGCTGAACTTCCAGCAAGCTGCCCGAGGGGACCGGGAGGTGGAGTCAACAGGTCCCAGGTACTGCCGTCCTCTCGCCGTTGACAGCTTGTCAACATTTGACAGCGTGCGTCCCCGGGGGTCTCAGAAGAGGCGCCCGAGGTCGGGCGCACTGTATTTAACCGTTAGCTCTTCCACCTGGAGGTCATTGAATGCGTCGTGCACGAGTGTGACAGGTTTAAAAGATTTTTTAATTTTTAATTTTTATTTCAACGCCGTTCATTGACAAAATAAACTGGAGTCCAAAAAAACTCATGCCAACTTGTTAATTCATGATAAAATAACCTACATGTGATTGTGTTGAGTCCAGTGGACATGCGTCTGTTAGGGCGGCTAGCAGGCACAGCTAACGCTCCTCTGCTCCCCGGTGCCAGCTCATGCACATGGTTTCCTCCAGTCAATTAGCTTATCATAAAAATACAAATAAAGTGCTGTCATGGAGTTTAAAAGCATGCAAACGCTGTGCGGCCGAGCGTCAGTGCCCCCATTGTCTTTTTTTCATTATTACTTGCATTCCTCTGAGCTCTTAAATACCGAGCTGCAAAAACACGCACGTGCATTCTTCTGAAAGTGGGGCCTTCAAGTTCCTCTGGAAACTGACGGATATCTCCCCTAATTTGTTAACACCCCTGATTACCCTGTCAAGCTGATGTGGCAGCTTGAGGTGTCTGGATCTCCACATTAAATGTCAGCACTGTGATGTTTTGAGTACCCTGCAGCACCAGAAAGTCATCAGTGTTAACCTGTAACATGTTGTCTTGTGAAACTACAAATTACACCTGGCTTTACCCTCTATTTACATCTGCACTTTCTAGATGTTTCCTTGTTATTTGACTAATCTCTGTGCACTTTGTGCAATTGGCACATCACCATTAATTTGTTGAATGATGTTTTATTATGCCTCCTTCAACTTGTGTAATACTGGCTGGGGGGGGGGCTGGAAGATGCCTTCAGAGCAAGATGCATTCGAGACAGACACAAAGTGGGACATTTGATGTGTCGGAGGGGTTTTCCCACCTAGTCACTTCCTCTCTCGTTGTGATTCACGGTTAAATGGTGCGCCACCGCAGTCATTGGGGAATGTATAGGCTGAACCTCACATAGTTTACCTGCTCACACATAAACGGAATGTTGCTAATAACCTTTTTAGATGTCTGTTATAACGGTTTCTGCCATCTTGTGGCACCTGATCCCGTGTTATTGAGTTCTAAAAATATAGTCCCTCTCACAGAGGTTGGAATTAGGGTATCAGAGGTGTGATGTTGGCATTCATACACATGTATCAAGGGGATAGCTTGGGGGTTGTTTGAGGTCATTGTCTACATGTTGGTCAACATGGCCGCCAGTTTGGAGAAACGGGCAAGCCCGACCGCCATCTAGTCCATACGCCGCCATCTGCTCCATCTTCTGCCTGTGCATAAGTAGCGACAATCCCACTTTTAAAATATCAAAACTATTAAGATCTAACGAGGTGAGAAAGTTCTGGAGAAATTATATCTTCAAATCATTGTTGACAGCAGTGTTTTTCTAATGCAGCCTCCTCCTAGAGTATACATAATTTACTGGTTTTCTCAATATGGAATAAGTTAGTTTTTTTAAACGTTAACCTGCCCAGTGTTGAGTTATTTTGTTAAAATGCAGCGGTGTTCTGTTACGTGTGACACCGTCGACCCTTTTGACGAGCGCCGTCTGGAAGCTCGTTCTATCCTCGTGTGAACGGCGCCAGTGAAAGAGCCTCGCACGCCCCGGCTTCACGGAGCACTATATGTGTCATCGTCACGGTGGCAGTGGCACACTCACTTTGTCCCCCCCCCCCCCCCCAACAACGTCCCTTTCCTTCCTCTGCGGATTGTAAAGTGGAGTGTTAATGATACTGGGAAGGATTGTTTTTCCCTCTTTTGTTCTTTTAAAAACGTCTTCGTTGTGAGTCAGTCGCTGTGTCAACGTGTTTTTTGTTGTTGTTTATCACCCAGTGCACTTGACTTGACGAGAGGTGATGAGCTATTACCTGTTGATTGGATTCTTCACATTTCTATACGTGTGTGCAGATTGTTGGGCAGTTTAATCTTCTTGCATTTATCAAAATGTTATTTTCTCTCACTTTTCTATTTAACATTGACTTTTGCACGTTTTGGGTGACCTATTTTCACATTGAAGGACAAGTAAGGTGTTATAGATGGTGTCATCCATACAGCTCAGTAGGTCACCACATTGTTTATTCTTTCAAATCGGTTTGATGTCAGTCACAAGTTTGCATCCTTCAGGAATAACACATTCACAACTAATAGTAGGTGTGAAAATCAAGTTTTAACAAGCTTTGCCTGTTAGAATCAGGGGGGGGGGGGAATCCAGAGATATAATCTTTGATAAATATGGCATTGGACCCGGCTTTCTCTCAGCGTGTCAGGTGGCTTTGGGCTGCTCTGGTGTGCAGCCTGCTCCCCTGTTGCTGATTGGCCGGGCCGACTCATGAGGCTGTGCAGCACAAACTCATCAGGCGCTGACCGATGAGAGGCGCTGGCCACAGCAGGGCGCCCTGGAGATGTCACCCAGCGCTTACCTAACGGTGAACACCTTCCTTCCCAGTTCCACCCAGGCACAGATCCTGGATGCTATAGCTCTGTTTCTGGAAAAGGAAGTAATTAAAGTGAGAAAAAAACCAACTGCAGAATTAGACTTTCACTTACCGTAAATGAGAAGAAAAAAACCCACTCTGCTACATTTTTAAAGACTTTGTTTTGATGTGTATGTCGGTTCACCAATATACTGTCATTTGAGAATAGTTCAGTGTGTTCCAGTGGAACCGGGCAGAGCAGCTTTTCACGAATAAAAACCTTGACCGAAATGAAACAGGCTCTGTCAGAATAAGTAGAAGTAAATTGGGATATTACAGCGGTTTGGCAGTGGTGCCCAATGACGTAGCCATTGCCTCAGGGACCGGGGCGAGTGTGGGAAAAGCATGAGAGAAGAAGAAGGGTGGGAGCCGATACCAGGAGCGTAGCCGAAGCCGAGTGGAATTTTGTTACGGAGTGAGGAGGGGGGGGGGGGGCTGGAGCTGTGATGTCGGGATGTGCGAGCTCCAGTCACGTCGGCCGGCGGCGATGAGACAGGGCCTCTGCTCTTTTGCATACTGATTCTCCTTCAGCTGTTTTCCACACAGCTCTCTGGACTGCCCGGCACTGCCAGCCTGGGCGAGGGTTAACTACCCCCCCCCCACCCTCTCTCTTTTTCTCATCACCTCCTTTTATTCCCCCTTTTATGGCTTTGATGGTATTAAATAATCTTTACGTGTCAGAGTGCACTGCTCCCAGTGTTCGTGTTGGGAGAGCGAGAGAGCAATTAGGTCAGAGCAGTAGAATAACTCTGTTTCATCCCGGCCTTAAAGGGGCAGGGCACCTCAATTCAACTCGCTCTTTATATTCACCTCGAACCTTCAGAGCGAGAGTTTCAAAGAGGTCCGAGGCCATCGGGGTTATCAAAGCACTCGGAGGGAGAGCTTTGTATCTCTCCGTCGTAAACCTCATGACAAAATGTCCCAGAACGGATGATCGTTGGATATTTTCGGTTCCTTAGTATGTTAATTTGCCTGAAGAATCAGGCCACGTTTGTCTGCTTTTTTTCTTCCCCCTAATGAGACTGAGCTAAAGACCCATATAACCTATTATCCTGGCTATTGATTTGGAATGTGTCTCAAGCTGCCGCTGGTGTTTTTTTTTGCAGACCTTGACTTCATTAACACATTTATCTGCTTTTTTTCTCCGACGACCAGATTCTCACATGGAATACAACAATACATTGAAAGCCTTGTGTTCCTGTGTGACTCGCTCTCACATGACTTGGGGTTGTGACGTTTCCCCTAAACCTGTCGTCCCATGTTTGAGATCGCATTCACGACCATTTGGCATAGGGAATGTTTCGTAGCATGTCACACTGTTTCACCGCCCGTCGTCACAGGGTTTCATACTATTTTCCACACTCGGTCTCTACCTTGCCCAGTGGGACAGTCCCCCCCGGCGTGACGGCTGACATTTCCAGTGAAAGAGCCCAATTGTTTGCTTCTTAATCCCCCTCCACCCTCTTCTTCGTAAAACAATGGTATCAATTGCTTCTGCTGAGTCGATCCACAGCGGCGAGTGAGAGACAGGCTGTCTGGGGCCTGTGAGCGAGCCTGCTGGCTATCCTACCAGGAAGCCGGTCCGGCCTCCTCATTCCCAGTATATCGCTCTGTGCTCGAGCCCACAGATTCCTCTTCCTCGGGCATTCTGCGCTAATATTATCTATTTAGTGTGAGAACCAGCCGTTGGTCATGGCTGCACTGCCACCTCGTAAAAACACGAATGGCTTATGTGTATATTTATTTTCCCAGGGAAACAGTGGAGCGGACTGTTGGATTCAACTCCCCCTACACACACACACACAAACACATACACACTCACACGCACACACAATCACCCACCTTCTTAATGATTGGTCTCCATTCTATTTTCCTTCATAATTCCTCGGGACACCGCCATTAACTTTGACAGATGATATGTTCGTTCACTGAAACAGGGATGCTGAGCGCACTGTCACTGGAAATTGGATTCGCACACCCACCCCCTTTTCTCCTCCTTTTTCCTGTTGCTCTCTCCCCAGTCTGCACTGAGGGTGGGGGGGGGGGGAGGACATGCTGTTAATATTCCTTTTTTTCAGAGCTGCACTGTACAGCTGAGCTGCCAAGTTAACCCTCTGCTGCCATGAGTCAGACAGGCAGCCAGAGAGCTGGTGTCACTTACACAGATTTGTGACCAGCCAATCTGTCTTTAAACGCATCTTGTTTACCAGAACAGCTCCGTGGCCAAGTGTGTGTCAGCGGGGAGTTACGACATCGGGATTCACGCTTGGTTTGTCCAGCAGAACAAAACCCTATCGTTTTTATATTTACGTTTCAAACTAGACCGTGGAATATAAAAAAAGGTGCCAGATAGATAGATGGAGAACATCCAAAGGTTCAAGATCATTTTTCTCATTGGCCTAGTATCTGTTTAGTTGATGAAATGCCGTAACATATTGAAAATATACATGTCTTGTTTTGTGCAACCGGCAGTCCAAAACCCGAAGATATTCAGTTTCCAAACATAAACGCTGAGGAAAGCGGAACGTATTCACAATGGAGGAGCTGCAACTGAAAAATGGTTGGTGTTTTTGCCAAAAAACATTACTTTGCCAAAATCTACTTCAATCTACAATAAGCTATATGTCAGTGGTGTCAAACTCATCTTCACCGTGGGCCACATCAGCATCATGGCCGCCTCTTAAAGGGCCGGTGTAACTGAAGCAGTGTATAAACTACTCCTGAACATATTGTTAAATAACTCTCTTTGCATTAGATTATTGTTTATTCAAGAGTAGAAATATTGTACACAAGAAAATTTTTCTAATATTAATACTAACACAAATCCATTTAGTTTGTAACCTTCAAAATAAAAGCACGGGATATAAAGGTGATCATATGTCTTTCAAGCCGTCAGAGGCCCGCAAAAAATTACGTGGTGGGCCGCATTCGGCCCGTGGGCCTTGTGTTTGACACCTGTGCTATACGTGTTTACTTATCAGCTGGACTGCTCTCCATCATACTTCAATTGTATATCTTCCTGATTTAAGATGCTTTGACCGACTGTGTGTCCTCACGATGACATTGCACGGGAGTCTCCGGTGCAGCGGCCATGTCCAGACTCCAAGCGCTCCACGTATATCTACATTGGTTTAAGTGGAACACATCCCCTCCTCCATTGGGCCTCCTGTGTGGGCGTGTGTGTGTGGCAGTTGACGGTGTGTGTTTCCCAGCTGCTGCGGCGGCTGCAGCTGCTTGCACATTAAGTTTGAATCGCGGGGCCCCATTTATCAGTTTTTTGAAGCGAACGCCGCGGCGAGAAAGATAATGGCCCGAACAAAGATGATACCGCTCTCTCGCTGCCGGCTAGCTGGAACGGCTAGAGCCGGTCGACCAAAAAAAAAGGGCCCCCCGGCTCAGAGCGTCGTTATATCACCGATCCGCTGCCCTGCCAAGTCTGTGTAGTTAGTGAGCCTCTGCTACTTATTCTGTCTCCATGGGTTGTCATCACAGTGCCATCACACCCCAAATATCTGTCATACTGAGACATGGCCGTATAGAGCCCGTGAGATGACAGGATTCCTGTGTTTGCTGCAAGATGGAAGCGGGTGGAGGGGGGGGGGGGGGGGAGCCGAGCCCAAATGAACCCCCCAAAAACAATGCAGCAAAAAGATGTTTACGGGCTAATTACGTTTACCTTTTTGTTTGGAGGTTGGTAGAGCAGCCATCAATCTTCCATGTTGTGTTCTTATAAGAGCTGAATACGTCGTTAGTCACCATGTATTTTGGAAGAAAGCATCAGGTGGGCCTCAGCCTGCAGATGTGAAAGCGTTTCCTTCTGGCTGCGTGTGATACTCATTCAGTCAATGAGACTGTGACGCGTATCAATAACGGCGGAGCCTTTGTTTTTGTTTCTTCGCATCATTTTGTGTCAACATGACTTCCATATTTCTTGGCTTTCCGTAATAGGGCACACACACTAGGCAGCATATGGCTGCCATTTATGATCAACAGCCCCCGTAACGAAGTGACTGCAATATGCAAATGTCTGCATGCTAATGGCATAGTAATGTAATAATGAAGTGTGTCGTGTATAGCCAATAATGACTCTTTGGTTATTGAGTGTTGATGGCATTTGTTGTTTCACAAGCTGCAGCTTTCTTGTTTGTTCTTTATAGCACACCACCAGCCCCGAAACACACACACACACACACACACACACACACACACACACACACACACACACAGGCTTAGATACATGAAGATTGCCTTCTTATTGATTCATGGCATCGGGTGAAAAGCATATTGATAAATACCTGGAGTACTTCCCCTCGTTGAAATTGTGAAACTAAATTGGGCAGAACTGAGACAGATGCGGCGCAGTAAATTAAACAAGCAATCTTCTCTGTCGGGTGACAGCACAATGGTGATTAGGGTTTCATGTGAGCTGCCCTACATTATTTATGGCTGTGCTGTGGGCTGCCTACAGTTGAATAAACCCACAGTCCATTGACTGGGCACATTATGGGAGGCCGACTCGTCGTGAGAGGGGGAGTTAAAAATGGCTTTATTTCCTCTCGAGGAGGTTCATTCTCATCTAAATGAAGGTGGAAGCCCCGAGCGTGTTGTTTCCAGGCTCTGCGTGTGTGAAATGTGTTGACTGTGTTCCAGGAGGCGTCTCTGCAGCGCTCTGATTCCTGCTCCAGGGTGATTTTCTGCAGAACCTCTCATTTGTACACATCAACCGGTCTTCGTTTGCTTGGACTCGGTGGTCCATTTCCACGTCATTATTTGGCCTTTTTGTTGTCCGTATGTGAACATGCAGATTAAATTTTTTAAGAAACACTTTTTTTTCTTTAACAGTTTTCCAATCGGCCTCCATTGTCTTGTATGGTATCCACAGAGGGAGAAAAAAAGTGTGTCTTATGTGGCAAGGAGATATGGATAAGATCAAGACATTTTGTCTTAATCCACAGCGTGAACAATATTCTGAATTCAGCATTTTTCCACCCGCAAACTGATGCTGAAATATATAAGCAAACCGCCACTATTTAAAAAACCTAAATTGGCTTTTTTGTTTCATTGGAACTACAGGCTACTGTGAATTGGCTCACGCTAGATTTCAGTTCACTTATTTGCAATGCAATGTTCTCCGTTAAGGAGGAACAGGAGCCGGTGCTTAAAGGAGCGCAATGGGTCATGAGAAACAAATGATTGAAAAGAGATTGAGTTTTATATAACGCCTTACAAATTCCTTGATGGCCTCAATCCCCATCCTGCTGATCAGCTTGGGACTCACCAAGTTTAAGCTTGCTACAGCCACAAGCTATGTTGTTTTTTATTGCAATACATCTGGGGCGACTGTGGGTCAGTGGGTAGCAGGTCCGTCTTTCAATCAGCGGGTTTGAGGTTCAATCCCCGCCCTAGTCGATGTGTCCTTGAGCAGGACACTTAACCCTGTAGTTGCGTCTACGGTGTATGAATGTAACAGGATTGTAAGTCGCTTTGGATAAAAGCGTCAGCTAAATGACATGTAATGTAATCTGGATGTGGCTACATCCGGCCAACTTAACCAATAGCTATGCATATCCACACTAATTATTATTTTCTTGGATATTGATATGTAAGACCAAACATACTATATAAGTAAAGGATCCTAACTCAAATATTAAATTGGTGAACTTCATAAATAGAGATATTGAAGAGGTCTTATGGTCTTTGTCTGTGGAAGCTATATACAGTGGGTACGGAAAGTGTTCAGACCTCTTTCATTGCAGCCATTTGCTAAAATCAAAAAAGTTCATTTAATTTCTCATCAAGGTTCACTCAGGACTCCATATTGTCAGAAAAAAACAGAAATGTAGACATTTTTTGCAAATTTAATAAAAAAGAAAAACTGAAATATCACATGGTTATAAGAATTTAGACCCTCTGCTGTGACGCTCATATTTCACTCACATGATGTCCACTTCTTTTGATCCTCCTTGAGATGGGTCTACTCTTGTCATTGGAGTCCAGCTGTGTTTAATTAAACTGATTGGACTTGATTAGGAAAGGCCGACGCCTGTCTATATAAGACCTTACAGTGGATGTCAGAGCTATAGCTTTGCTACTGTGGAGCAGACATGTAAGAGGAGTCAGTCTATCAATGCATATCTTCTCTTTACTGCAAAAATATTTAACTTTGTATAATTAGTAGAGTCACGCAAAGTTTCGAGCACCTGCTGCACCTCCAGCCCGTCGTCAAAACACACTGACAGTAACTGACAGTTAATCAATATCACACTCTACGACTCAGAGAGCGACATCGCTCGTTGTATATGTAGCCACATGGTGCGACTGTGGGTCAGTGGGTAGCAGGTCCGTCTATCAATCAGGGGGTTGGAGGTTCAATCCTGCCCTAGTCGATGTGTCAGGATTGTAAGTTGCTTTGGATAAAAGCTTCAGCTAAATGACATGTAATGTAATTTGTTTTCGTGCTCCCTTTTGCACAAGTTTGCTGTGTTAAGGTGCGTTCACACCAAAAGCGAAACAATTTTTTCGCACGACCGAATCCCATGAAAAGTCAACGTACAGATGCGTGTGGCTGCGATAGACGCAATATTTTCCCGGGCGGCGCGTTTGGGGCATTTGGGGCGACGCGATGTGGCCGACGCGTTTCCAGCGGCACAATTTTCACCCCTCGTTGAAATATTTCAACTTTGAGGCGGTCATCTCGCAACTCGGGCCAATCAGCTCTTGAGTTCCGCTCTCGTAGCGCTGGAAGCGGAAGTCTTTCAGTAACTTCATCGGTGAAACGTGACCGAGCTGAGTTAGCCTACGGGTGACGTCATGAACCCAAACACGAGGGCGTTAGTGTGTGGGACGTCCACAACAAATATAAAGCAGAACCAGTGGTTAGTTATTCTGGTGGATGAAGGAGATGATAACGGTCTTTACGGAGACGAGACACGGAGATAAGCCCCGCCCCTCGCGCAGCGTCTCGACGCTCATGGCTTGAACACGGCGAATGGTCGAGCGAGTAAACTCGCGCGTTTTGGGGGAAGCGAAAAATAGTTTCGCTTTTGGTGTGAACGCACCTTAAGGCAAAAAAAAGTCTGCGATGGAAAAAAATAAAATAAAAATGTGTTCACCACGTGCATGTCAGCGAATATGTTCTCAATAGTATGTTTCAAGTAGGCTACAGCCGAACCCTCGTTCTGTTTTGATCAATAGTAATCGAGTTGATAAGCGTGTCTTCTTGTCTGATCAATACACAACTGTGAGGTGCGCGAATGGACAGGCGGCCAGCTGCTGATCACTCATACTCAAGAATACACCTGTACAAATGTCTTTACGGAGACAGGAGACAAGTCCCGCCCCTCGCGGAGCGTCTAAACGCTTATGGCCTGAACACGGCAAATGGTCGAGCGAGTAAACTCACGCGTTTTGGTGTGAACGCACCTTTAGGAGGAGATGGGAGGGGGAGGCGCCGCAGGGCTGTAGTTCTCGTGGTCTGATGTAGTGAATTCATCAAGTCCATTCCCCCTATGTCATGTGGCTATGTTTAAGGCATTGTGTCGACACTGCTTCGAGGCTCTCGCCATACATTTTGCATTACAAACTAGAACGGGCACTCAGTTAGAGCGCATACCTTCGCATATCACAAGATTGGGCATTGAATTATGAACATGTTGGCATTAGTTGCATGCCAATTGGATAAAAATTGACCTTACTATGGTAAAAAGAAGATTTTTACCTTTTCATGACCTTGACCTTTGACCCGATCAATCCCAAAATCTAATCAGATGGTCCCCGGATAATAACCAATCATCCCACCAAATTTCATGCGATTCAAGAAGATGTTGATATTTTCATGACTTTGACCCGATCGATCCCAAAATCTAATCAAATGGTCCCCGGATAATAACCAATCATCCCACCAAATTTCATGCGATTCAAAGAAGATTTTGACCTTTTCATGACCTTGACCTAAGATGTTGATATTTTCATGACCTTTGACCCGATCGATCCCATAATGGCTCTCTGGTATGTTTTACTCGGACACTTCATTTGAATGGATTCAGAATGTTATTAGTAACGCCTGTTTGATAGTTTTTTTTTTTCTCCCCGCTGTAACAATTTAAAAATATTGTCTGTGAAAAAGTTGTGTTGGGACCTTAATGGTGATTTTGATTGGTCTCCTCCTGCTCTCTCACTTCCTCCATCGCTCCCAATACCTACAGAGGCGTCTGCTGTAGGAATGTGAAGAATGAGGCGAGAAGCGTTAGCAGACCACTTGGAGCTCGGTCTATTGTTACACCTTTGCACATGTGGAACGGCCGCTCTCTTGCTATAAAAAAAATTCAGCCCAGGCTCCCCGACACCACCAGTGCCCGACGTGTGAACTTACTGTAATAGTGTTAACCAGTTATACTTCAGTCGAACTGCAACGAACATCAGAAGAACGTCGGCTAGGAGCGCTGTCTCTGTCATCTGCTCGTTAAGGGACTGATTGAAAACAGGTGTGCATCGTGTCATCATCTGACCTCCATCAAGAAGGCGGGTAATTGTTTTACGATTTCTTCCCTGAATTGAAATAACAATAATAGGTATTTTTTGTTTGTTATTGTATAGTCTTTGAATTCTTTGTCCGTGTTTTATCCACCCATAGTCCTCACTGGTCTGTAGTGGTAGTCGCTTGCTTTGAGAATATGGGTTTTATTTGTTAAGTTCATTCCAGCTTTTAAATTTTTAGCCTCTACTATTCTTATCTTCTTCGTGGTTTCCCGCCTTCAGTTTGTTGCATCGGGCAACATCCCTCATTATTGCTGTTTTGCGCCCGCTAACCGCAGGATGACTGCAGAAAAAAGGCATGATGAAAGATTGTAAATTTTTTGAAAATTGACAAAGAAATGTAGTGTTGCAGAAACCTCTCGTACCAGAGCCTCAAAAATAACCCATTCCCCGCATTTGGAACGTCCAGAAGGCCTTGAGTGCTTTGAGAGATTTTGGAGAAAGCCCTCGAGATTCCTGGAAACTGGGGAAGCTAATCTTCTCCGTGTGCGTTGGAGATGTGGAATGAGAAAATGGGACGCCATCTCTAATTTGTGTTTTTGTTTGTACATTTCACTTCGAGTGGACTCATTGTACATGTCATGCCCATGCACACGTTATGAAAGGGCTAACAGGGAGGGTATGTTTGTTTTATATGCACATTTGACAGTCATCTTCACTTAGTCTGTTGCGTGAGTGTGGCGTAATTGTCCTTCAGCACAACAGCGTGTTTTCATTCCTCGTTGGCCTCTGGGATACACACTCACACTCCGGTCTACTTGTCCACGGCACCACAACAATGCGGCGCTGCCGTGCATCTTTAACCACTGTTGCGCAGTCCCCTGGGGTTTGGCTGTTTTATGATGGGTCTGGGTGCCAAATCTGGTCTCCGCACTCAATTGCTTCTTTGTTTATTTCCTCCATGTGAACGTCAGTGTGGGGCTGAGCTGTGGCTCCATGAATTCAATCTGTTCGGATACCTTCCATGGCTTTCATCAGGACTTTAAACGCCAACCCCATCCCCCCCTCAACCGCAGCTCCTCCGTCCTTCAACCATTGTTTTGCTATTGAATGAAACTTATTTTTCTCTCACATGAAGCATGAAATACAAGCTTTTATATTGGCATTGGCAGGTATTTCAAGTTGTGATCAGATCCAGGCCGCGCTCATTACATCGTCAACATGATGTAATGTTGCGCTGCTGCTGCCGTGTACCAGCGTGGCATGTTTTTCCACTTAGGGATTTCAATATTTGTCTGTCATAAACACAGGGCATCTGGTTGCTAGTGGTGGGCCCAGCCTTCATTTGGACTTTGACATCGAAATGTGGAGTTCTTCGGAGAGAAGCTGCCTGGGCTTCTCATTTCGCAGCTATAGCGTATATGATAAATGTTACTAATCCCCTATTGACCCCGAGAGGTCAAGCCTTTTTTGCCCCCCCCCGCTGTCTTCTCTCTGCCTCTGTACCATGTGGATAGCCTTTATCTAGCTGAGGCAGTATTTTTTTTTAACCAGGCAACACAACCAGGGTTTTTCCTGCATAGAGAAAATTTGGGCGCGCGCCTAAGCCGTTTTCCCGAGCGCCTATGACAAATCCCGAGCGCCTAAGGCAAAAAAAAGTCTGCGATGGAAAAAATAAAACCTGTGTTCATCACGTGCATGTCAGCGAATATGTTCTCAATAGTATGTTTCAAGTCGGCTACAGCCGAACCGTCGTTCTGTTTGGATCAATAGTAATCGAGTTCAGTGTTTCCCCTAGGTTTACAGCTTCAAGGGGGCGGGACTAGTGCCGCTTGCCATGTTGGTGCCCTGAGCTTAATTTAACACTGAGGTGTGCTCACCTGTGTGCGCGCATCACCGCTGAGCATGGCGCGCGCCAGCATCGGAGCTCTGGCGCGCACGAGCCGAGATGAGTTTTTGACGGGGGGTGGTGGTGAGAGTGTGCTCACCCGTGTGCGCGCATCACGGCAGAGCTTCGATGCCAGCGCGCGCATCGCTCTGTCGCGCGAGCGGAGAATTGTTGACTGGGGGGGGGGGGGGGGGAGACGAAAATTACAGAGTGGCGGGTGGAGATTTCCCCCTGTTATAATAGTAGGGGAAACACTGGAGTTGATAAGCGTGTCTACTTGTCTGATCAATACGCAACTGTGAGGTGCGCGAATGGACCGAGTGGCCAGCTGCTGATCACTCACTCAACAGACCGACCTGTTCGAATAGACGGTGCGCGCGCAGCGCGCAAAAAAAATATTTGGGAGCACCGAAGACCCATTTTGACCCAGGAAAAACCCTGACAACTATGCATTATGTTTGCAGTGAAGTGTGAAATTATTTTCCCTTTCCAGATTTATCTTTGCAAAAAAACATATTTTCTTTGGCCTTGTGGCCTCCGAGATACATTTATGTTGTGGATGTGATTAGATACAGTGAGCCAGAACACACATGTTGTCCTCCTACAAGCTTTAGTGTCGACCTTTTTAAACTTCTAATGTCACCGCAGGTTTTTAGGAACCTCACTGGAGAGATACGTAAGAATAACTATGGAGATTATAAGGGAAATAATCTTCTGGAAGACATGAATTTGGTTTGAAATACCAAGGACAGGGGGCTGTAAATGTGAATATACACGCACACACACACACACACACACACACACACACACACACACACACGTGTCTATGCTGGATAGGGTTTCTGTCTTTTTGAAAGAATTGCAGAGGATCTTTTGTTCTTTTGGAAAATCCACCTGATAATGTCGACAGCTGGCTTCTTGCCTGGATTTTTTTTAACAAAAGAGAATTGGGGGGGGGAATAAGTGCCAGTGCCCAGCCCAGTGTTACACACTGTTCAGGCTTAACACAGTGGCCCAGTTTCTCTACAATCCCCCCCCAGTGGAACAAATCCTGTGTTTAGAGCCTCGAGAAGTGTATCGTGAATGTCATTTTCAATGGGGAAACCCTTAAGAGTAGACGAGTGCAGGTAGGACGAACAATGCTGGCAACACAAGAATGGCACCGGCCCGATGCCAGGTCGTCTGGGTTCACAGATAGGCCTTTAACGCCATCCTCCCCCCCCCCCCTCCATCCTTCCTAAATGTTCCACACAAAACCGATTTGGTATTGCTAATCTGCGTGAAGAGTGCTACTTTTACAATGAAAGAATACGGCTTGACAAATCTACTTTCTCCATGTCCCAATATTGAGGGTTGGCGGATTAGTCTCTAATTTTAGTGCCACTTATCTCTTCAGCTGCTTTTAACAATTAGTTCCAAATAACAAAAAAACTAAGATGTGACGTCTTTTTGCAAGTTGGATTGGGGGTGGTGGTGGGAGTCGGGTATTGTTAGGTAAGCGAAGCTGTGCTAAGGAGATTGTCTGGTGGCAGCGAGGGCCTTTGCAAAAGAGTTTCGAATTGAAATGCAAATCTTTAGGAAAAAAACGGTATTTGAGGCGGTTGGGTAGTTTGTTCAATCGCCATCACCGTCGCCTCAAGTGGCGTCGAGAGATCACGAAGCTCGATGGCGTTTTCAAACAACCCAGACCAAGAAAAGTGTAACGCAACTTTTTTCCCCCAACTGTCTAGTTTGTCGTTGACTTCCTGCAAGTCAGCAATAAGTGTATCTAGTCATCACTGTTCTGGACTCACTTTAATGTCACCAACACCCGGATAGTTTACACCCTTCCATCTCGCATGTATTTGGCGACTGAGACATGTGATCAATACTCGACAACCATCAATACCCCACTGGAGACGGACACATTTAAAACAATGAAGGACACAGAGTTGGAGTGCATTCAGCACTTTTGAATAGCAGTCAGTTTATTGATTCTCACTCACAAGGCCAACATCTGATCCTCTCTGCCTCTTCTTTTCTGTTTGTGACAGTGGAGGGTGTCGGCATGTTAAAAAAACAATTTTAATTTAATTGAGTTGGGAGAGACTCATGAAAAAAGCTCCCCCCTCCCCCCCCCCAAAAAAATCGCAGAACTCAGATTTGCTGCTCTCTGAGCCCTTTCTGGTCGTAGGGCAGTGTTTGGGTGTGATTATGTAATCCATCAGAGTATTACCATAAAGGGGAGGGGGCGGTGTGCGCCGAGGGGCTGGAAGGTAATAGCGGTGCTACTGATGATCATCGTCTAGCAACTGCCCAAGGGCAGGAATGTTTTGTGCGCCGATGTGTCCGACAGGTGGCTAGGAGACGCTAATTGATTAATGATCATGGTGATATATGAGCCCCCACGGCCAACCTAAACATAAAGGCTCAGAGCACCGGTGTCACCCTAAATCATTTCCAACCAGGCCAGTAAACCCCAAACAATTTCCTCATTTGCATATGAAAGACCGATCGGGAGGGGGACTTTGCCTTCCGAGCCCCTTTTCTAAGGACGCCCATTGTCAGCACTCTGAGTCTGAATTAACAGGCTCGCATTTTATGCCCGATGAATAATGACAACAAAGATGGTTTTATAATGAGGGTCACTCGGCACTAATGAATGATTTACATCACCACGATCTCACCCTTTGATATTGTTTGCACCTTCGCTGCCCGGACCAGGCATTGACAGAAAGCAGTACTCACCGAGATGGTTGTACACATGAAATGAACCACTGTCTCCAGCAATGTACGATATATATATATATATTAGGGCTGTCAATCGATTAAAAAAAAGTAACTAATTAATCACACATTTTGAAATTCATTAATCGCGATTAAAAGTTTTTTTTTCTTCTAAAGACTAAATCTTCTAAATGAACAAGTAATCACTTCAGACAGCGTTTATTTTAGACACTTGTTTAATTGTATTCTTTTTTTAAAGACAAAACTTCACACAGAGCTGTGTTTTCAAAGAGGCTTCTACCTATAAAGTGTCAGTGAGGTATTTAATATCGTGGATGATAAATTGTTTCTTCAGTGAAACATCCAGATTAGTAAGAAAAGGTGTATTTGAGACACCATTGGTCCTGTCATCTTTAACATTGAACAGCAGCAGAACCAGTGGCCTTGGTAAACTGACTGACATTCAAATATGTCACGTTAAATTGGGCTATACAAATAAACTGAATTGAATTGAACCCTCTGAAGTCTGGGCTCATTTTCTCGATTTTACAAAAAAATGTAAATTCACCTTTTAAAGGCTTTGACACATCCCAGTGTTTCCCCCACCATTCTATCAGGGTGAGGCCCCGCCCCCCTGTAATTTTCTCTACAGCGCCAGATTACAGCAGAAGTAATGTAAGGTTCTTTTCTTCAAGACGTCTTTGTTCTTTTATTAAACTAAACGTCTGTTGTTGATCGTCTCTACAGCAGCATGTCATTCTGTCTCGACGTGTCGTTCACACTTCTCAGCTCTCCGTCCCGCTCGCCGCAGAGCTCCGATGCCGGCGTGTCTGCGCGCGCATCGGGCGGAGCAAAAAAAAAGTCACCTGCACCTTTCGCCCCGCGTCACCGACACGTCACCCTCTGTTTCTCTGTGAATCGAGGAGCAGACGGGAGGAAGGAGGCGGACTGCCGCGGTTTGACACTCAAAGGAGTGCAAAAACTTCAACGCACACCGAAAGTAAACAAAGTTGCGTTAAAATATTTTAGTGCGTTAATCGCGGCCAAATTAATCGCATAGATTAACGCGTTAACGCTGACAGCCCTAATATATATATATATGATTATTATTCTATGACAGAGATTACCATATACAGAGCTGAATATGTGTTTTCACCATGTGTTATAGTAACTATAATTCTTTATCCAATATGTATATATATATATATGTGTGTGTGTATATGTATATACAGGACTGTCTCAGAAAATTAGAATATTGTGATAAAGTTCTTTATTTTCTGTAATGCAATAAAAAAATTATTAAATATTAAAAGAATAAAAGGCTTGCAATATTTCAGTTGATTTGTAATGAATCCAGAATGCATGACATTTTTGTTTTTTTAATTGCATTACAGAAAATAAAGAACTTTATCACAATATTCTAATTTTCTGAGACAGTCCTGTATATATATACACATACATATATGAATGTGTGTGTATATATATATATATATATATATATATACATGTGTATATGTATGTATGTGTATATAATAGAGATGCACCGATCAGATTTTTTGGTTCCGATCACCGATTACTGAAATCAGTATCTGCGGATCCGATAATACCGTTCACCGATCACGGTGTCGATTGAAGCATTCTATTTATTGTGTAGCATTTTTGCCTAGGACTATGAGGAAATACATATATAAAGCACCTCAAACATTAAAGAAATTACCGATTTCTTTAAACATTTAGGACTTTTAATTTGAAAAATCTCTTAATTGCGACAATAAATATGTTTGATTGCCAGGCTAGGGGAAGTCAGGGACGTCCTGAACACATCTGCATCAGTCGTTGCCTGGGACTCTGAGGGAAAACATATCTAGAGCGCCTCAAACATTTAAAAAATGACATTTCTTTAACCATTTAGGACTTTTACTTTGAAAAATTTCCTAATTGATACATTAAAATTGTTTGATTGGTATTGTAGGGGATTTCAGATATGTATGGAACACATCTGCATCATTCATTTCCTGGAACTCTTGAGGAAATCTATATACAGGACTTTTTTTAACATACAAAAGTCTGACTTATTTTTATAAACTCTTCCTTGGTATAGTAAAAATGTTTTAATGTTAGCATAATTTAAGCTAAATCTCAGAAACGATCTATAAAGATACAAAATCAGTTCATTGTTTACTTTTATATGTTAGTGTATGATTTATCGTCATCTTATTTTGAAAAACGGATGTTTTACGTGGCTCTTTCCGCTAACTTTGCAAAACCGGATGTTGTCACGTAAATCCTGTCACGCTCCCGATCGAATGCGTTTACCGTCAACATCAGTCTATAGCAGGGGTGGGCACACTTTTTGACTTGCGGGCCACAATCGGTTCTCAAATATGACAGAGGGGCCGGGCCAGGAGCATTTGGACATGCAATGTAATTCATTAAACTTGGAGATTTCGTCTGATTTTTATACATTTCAATTAAAGGTGCAAAGTTAAAGAAATCAACATTTACTGGAAAAAGATCAATGGAATCACTTTCAACATTCAAAACATATTACCCAACGAAATAATCAAGCTCAATAATTTCTAATTGTTTTAAAGCCCGCAAAATAATGGACGGATTGTCTCAGCTCTCTATATAATGAGGCACAATTGTCCTCAGGTACAAGTGGAAAGAGAAAATATGGCCCTAAAGCTGAAAATTGAAGTTCGATTTAAAAAAAATCTTCATATTGCTTATGAAAACACACCTTTACTCATGTGGACGAACTGTTTTGGTTTTTGAAATTGGTTTACCAAAAGGTCATAGGTTCACAAAAGCAGTGAAATATCTGAATACAATGCTAGATACATGTAAATAAATGTGGAAAACTAAATTTTGTATTATTGTTTTTTGAGTAAAAATGATGTGGTCTGTCACACATTCACCAAAATGATAAAGATGGGACTGAGAAATTACTTCATATTGCAGATAAAGCTTCATGTAGTGTGTGCAAATAAAAAATGACCATTTCATTTTTTTTTCTTCAAATAAATATGTATTGTACATAAATAAATAAATAAATCTACATTATATACATGTTGAGAAATAGAAAACAGAACACAACTATTGACACAGACTATTTACAATTTGGCTTCACTATAATAACATCATGTCATCATGTCACGAGACCTCTCTGCTGGCCGGGCAGGTGGAGCTGCAGGTGGAGCTTAAGGTTGAGCTGTAGGCGCTGGTGAATCCTCTCTGTAAAATACAATACTAGTCAGCACCGCGCACACGTAACGGACACCATGACGGCACACGTAATGGACACGTAACGTTTAGTGAAGACTCTTACCCGGGTCCAAGTGGATCTCTTCTGGCTGCGTGTTCCTCCTCGTGGCTCTGCAGCTCCTCCGGAGGCTCCGCGCTGCTCGCCAAAATCACTGCGGCTGTTTCTAAATGAGCCTCAACTGTGTGGTGGGCAGGTCCCTTGTGATTTACTGATGTTCATTGGTTGTTTTTTTCGCAAAATGTTGACAGACAAACGGATTGACAAATCATGGTGAAGGGTTTTGTGTGACGAGTACTTTCCGCGCCAACGTACACCGGAAGTAAACAAAACTGCGATTTGGACAAGTTCGGCGGGCCGGATTAAAAAGCCTAACGGGCCGGATGTGGCCCGCGGGCCGTAGTTTGCCCATGTCTGGTCTATAGGGGCACAGAAATGTAAGTGTCGGCTGAGTTGACCGCGGTGATTCAACTCGGGAGACAGGGACGCCGCTCGGTGCGTGAGGATCCCCTTGTCTGCACTCTGCCGGCCCTCGCGGTTCGCTGCGATTGAAACGTCTCTGATAGTAGTTCTCGCAGATTTTATGTCATCTGATCGGCCAAGTTTGATCGGCCGTTTTGAGAACGCCGATCAAAACCGATAATGGGAATATCGGCCGATATGGATCGGCGCCGATCAGATCGGTGCATCCCTAGTATATATATGTATGTATGTATATGTTTGTATGTATGTATGTATATATATATGATTGTTATTCTATGTCAGAGAATACCATATACAGAGCTGAATCTATGCGTTTTCACCACGTGTTATAGTAACTATAATTCTTTACACAATCGGGAAGAGATAATTGACTTTCTTTACGCGTCTTGTTTTCACTCTACATTATGGAGCTGACATATTTTCCATGCATGCCGTGTCAGATTCTTCATGAATGATTGAACATTAGTGGAATTCACCTGCCCCCAGATGATCATATTTTGCTCTGCTCTCCATACGCCACTTCCTCTATCTCTCTCTCTCTCTCTCGCTGCCTCTTCCTCTTTCACTCTCCCCTCTACCGCGGATATTTACCATTCCACTGTGGGGGTGGGGGGGCCTCTTCATTGTTGTGTTTGGATGACTGAGGGACAATGGCGGTCTGGAGCCTTGGCCCGGGCACTTGGCGAGTGTGAATCTGCATCTTTCCATCGGGAGCGCTGTCCTCCGATGACAAGAGAGGTCATGTGATCTATGTGTGAGTGAAGGGGGTTTCCACCACGGAGAGTCAGAGCCTCAAGGAGAGGGGTTTACGTTGTGTAATGTGTGTGTGTGTGTGTGTGTGTTTGCGTGCCAGCACACAGCCGGTGGAATTCCAAAGACTTAAACGAAGTTAAAACAACACACTGCGTCTGTTTTAACGTGAGCTATGACTCTCGCCGTGGGGGTTATACTCTACTCACACCACTTGGCGACTGCTGGTCGTACCCACGATCAGCGTTTCTCTTGTACACATTAGTGGCAGTGTAAGGGTGCTGCTATCACAACGTGTAAGGGAATGTCACGGTTGCCGCTGGATGATTTTACTCGAGTTGGACCGCCTCCCCTCAAACCCTTTCAACCGTCAGCACTCTAGCGTCTCAAATCCCAGGTGCCGACACAAGGTCGTACGTTGAGGATCGCGTGACCTCTGCTCGGTGGGATTGAGGGTCCCTGAGCAATCGAGGCCCTCGAGGTGGTGTAAATTGGGTTCCATTTTAAAGCAGATGGACTTGCCTGGCAGGGCTCCAGCAGTGAGGGCCCCTTCCTGTGTGTGTGTGTGTGTGTCTGGTCTGCAATGAGTTCCCTTTCAGCCATCAGCAAGGATAAAGACGTGATTACCCCAGGCTACTCCTGTCCGCTCTCATTAGTGTATTGGCTGCAGGCTTGCACACACACACACACACACACACACACAGCATACGTGCGTGTGCATTTAACTCTGTCCTCATTTCATGCTACGGGCTGTTGGAGTTTTTTTGTTCTAGTGGACCAGTTAAAACACAACATTGAGAACAACCAAACAGGAAGTGAGGATGTGCAACAAGACAGGAAGTGAAATGAGGAGTCATCAAGGGCACGGCCTTCACGATGAGGTTGGAAGAGGTACCGGGGGGGAGTAGCACAGAGCCAGAGACGCTTTAAAAAGCAGCATCCCATAACCAGGGGCAGATGGGAGGTGGGTTAGCTTGCAGCTAAATGCACCAGAGCCATGCTTCGACTAAATTCACCTTTTGAAATGAGTAATATTTATATATATTCTGAAGTCATAGCAATTATGCACACATTTTGTCATTTTAGGTGACACATTAACAGCCATTCATACCAGTGTAGACAGGAGCCCCTCAGTTTTTAATACCCCTCATTGTTGCCTTCTGACTTCATCAAAGAGATGTTAATTAAAATACGTGATTACCTTTACGAGGTCGTCGGCTTTGACGACACAGCCCACGATACAAGGTAATGTTTGTTTCAGGGCTAATGCACGGTGTAGCAGCTCTATTGCCGCTACCCGTGGGTTTCCCACACAAGCACCAAGGATAGCCAGACAACCGCAAGGTTTGGTAACATCTTTTATTCGTATCACACTCAACACCGAGCAGACCGCAATCCTGCGCCTCAGCTCACTCTCCTGCTCCACTCTCGACTGGGAGCTTTTATGAGGGCGGCCTCGGCTGCTGACTGATTGCCAATCACCAGCAGCCGAGGCCAAATTAGAGACAGCTGCCACACACGGCATTATATTTAGGGTTGGGTAGCGAAAACCGGTGCCAATATATGACCGATGATGACAGGAGCAGCCTTAACTCAGATTAGTACCGTAATGTCGATTGGAAGTCTTGCATTCATAAAAGTAGGCCAACAAATGATAAATTAGCCATTATAATCATGTTTAAGCTAGCTCTTAGCACGTAAGATAGCTGAAACTATGTTTAAGCTATAGCTCTTAGGCTGTATCTACTACCGCGCACTTGAGCACTTCGAGCACTGACTTTCAGTGTTCGAAGTGCGCCACTGAAAAAACCAGCAGAATTCAGTGCACTGAAAGTACCCGGATGGTGCACTGCAAACGGGCAAAAAATGTAGTGTAAAACGATGGACACTACTCGCCCTAAACGGCCGCCATCTTGGCTACGTAGCGGAAGAGGAGGAGCCCTTTCGCCAGCTTTTCATTTTATTTCTAAAACAATGGCGGACGAGATGGCTACGGTAGCACAAGCGGTCGACCACGGAGGCTCCTGCCGCGATTGTGGAGGTATCGCAGTTTCCACATGGGGTGGAGAAGGGTAAACAAGGGACAAAAAGAGGGCAAGAAGTGCATTCATTTTGTCAGTTTAAGTTTCGCGGGTATCGCAAGCAGATTTGCGTACGTCACTCCCGGCTTAATTTCGCGGGTGCCGTGAACAGATTTGCGTCCGTCACTTCCGCCAAGTGGTTAACGTAATGTTCCATTTGAGACAGCACTTATCAGCAACGCAGTGCACTGCAATACAGTGCACTAAATTGTAGTGCACTGTATTGCAGTGTACTTCGTAAAGTGTGCGGTAGTAGACACAGCCTTAGTTCGTAAGATAGCTGAAACAATGTTTAAGCTAGCTCTTAGCTCGTAAATTAGCTGAAACCATGTTTAATAGATAGATAGATAGATATATACTTAAGCTAGCTCTTAGCTCGTAAATTAGCTTAAACCATGTTTAAGCTAGTTTACGAGCGCAACATTTTTTGTCAGTGCGGCCATTTAAACGGCTTTTACAGGGAATATGGCCAAATAGGCTTTTTAATGTCGTCATTGTCCATCTTCATTTTGGGCTTTTTTTTTAAAGTATCGGTTTAGGCACCGGTATCGTTTTAAAAGTACCGGTTCAGCACCGGTATCGGAAAAAAACTAATTATATTTCCAGTATTTATAGAGTAAGTGTCCACACCATGTTGTGAATTGGTTTTAAATATGACATGATATGTTCTGCAATGTATAGGTCTATAATTAAAGATCTGCTTTGCGTCTTAAGTCCGATCCTCCCCCTCAAACTGTATTAGTATTCACATGTAGCGAGAACGTGAGCTTCTAACCAATGCATGTGAGCAACATTAGCTTAAACACTAACTGTACCATAGTTGGTTGCATTCATGTGGCAAACGCCTCATGTGAATTAGTAAATGGGACTCCTCATTAACATTGCATTGAGGTTGGCACGGTACCCGCTTGGAGGTGTGTGATGTGCAAAGCGCTCCCCGTTGTCAAGATAAATGCACACTTTCTCGTAAGGCGGCTATATTTATCTCTGTTATGGCCGTTTGACTGTCCTCAAGAGCTCGCGATAGCAAATAAGTGCGAAATTCATTTGCTGCTTGTAAAAATGGCATCGGGGCCACTTCAGCCTGGAGGGAGTTTTTTTTTCTTTTTTTTCGTGGTGTGATGACGCTTCTGAAGAGCGAGCGGTACTATGGCTATCCTCCTTTCACTGCTAACCCAAGTATAGAGACGTTCTTCCTCCATGTTACACGTGCCTTCAAGTGAAATACACCCAGGCAGACCACAGCTTTAAAGGTCACGGGTTTCTCTTGAACATACTTTTGGGAAAACGGTGACCTCGGTCCCCAGCAGGATTCTGTAGCCAGGGTATGCTAAAAAGAGACGGCCTTTTCTTTTTTCTATTTTAATTTACATTTGTTTGTATTCTTCTTCTCTATTTCATTATTTCTTTTTGTCATTTACAGTGTTTTCTTGCGTTCTTTTTTGTTTCCGTGAAACGGAAACAAAAATAAAAATAAAAAGAGAGACTCTCAAAAAAAATTCTTCTCCAGAATTAATGACCATGAATGTTGAGTTGGGCATTATAATGTTTGCAAACCACCGTCCTGGAATTTATTTGTCAAACAATCCTGCTGCACACAAGTAAAGTGTTTAGCAGAAACACTAAGTGTCAGGTGACTCTTTAAATGTACACGTGCAACCAGACATATTGCCAAATACACATGTTAGAGTTCCAGTGTCACTAGATGCATGTTAGCAGGTCAACATCGGCCTGGCTGAGAGACGACACGCTACTTTAAAATGTGTCTCCGTCGTGGCGATGAAGGTGCCTCTGTGTCGCTACTTGTACGTCGGGCTAAAGGGGATTTCTAGCCTGCCGCCTGATTCACATTGCTGTAATCGAGTTGTGGCCATAAGCACAACTGTTGCCCTCCCTAGGCCCCAGGTAATTAACACACACACACGCCACAGAAGCACTGTTTTACTCCCAGTGTTCCCATGATGTCTGGGGCTCAAATGTGTCGTGTGAGAAAGTCCAATCTACTGGAAAAGGGCGGGCGCAGATTACAGGGAGTATACGAGCGAGGGAAGGAAAAAGAGCATCAGAGTTTTCTCGTAGTGGAGCAGTTCTGTGCCAGAGAAGCGAGGGAGCCACTGAGTCAGCAGCACGTGGATAAGGACTACAAAGCTCTCTGGTTCAAATCTCTCTTTCTCTCTGTTCCTCCCATCAGAGTTTAGGAGCTGCAATCGATTCAAGGGGAGATTGACGTTTTTGGGGTAAGCCCGAATTTGTTGCTCCCCTCAACTCCGGGTAATTGGACTTCTGCACACTCCACAGTTGAGTGTGTGTGTGTGTGTGTGTTGCACCATGTTGCTCCTCTATACAAGAGCATTGATCCTTGTCGTGTGACTGACATGTTGGTTTTGTGGTCGTATTTAAATTCGGCCTCTCCCATCACCTCATGTCATATCGGCCATTGAAATGTCACCGTTTATGTACAGAGTAAGCATTTACACACACACTTTATACACTTTATCACTTTTTATTATTACTATTATTCACTTTATGTCGGGAGAAAAAAAAAGAGAAACATACTTTTGATTTTCTGTATGTTCAACATTGGAAAATTGACAATAATGATGACGTTGACACTCACACACACACATACACACTGTACTGGTTACAGGAGGTTCTTGGGGCCTGTGTGCCACCAGTGGTAGGATCAAGTCTAATCTGGGCTCTGTTGCATCACAGTTGGAGCTGACAGCAGGGAGATTTGCTCCGTCATGTTTAAGCGACATTACAAAGTAAATCCAGCCGTTCATCATCGCCGGGAACTGGCGTGAAGAACTTGGACCGTCAGTTTGTGAGTATAGACGGATTTATTGGGGGTGATCCATCTTCACTGTGTCGGCTTCGATAAACTGTGGCGTCGGAAAAGAATAGTTATGTCCTTTTTATTTGACTCTTATTTATTACATTTAAATGTCGTCTGCCAGAATGTTGACACAATAAGGACCTGCTGAGAGAGGCTCGGTCAATCACTCTCAGCCAATCACAGCATCAAGACCCCGGGACTGTGGCTTAGTTGGTCCTGTCCCGTCCTATTTGGGCTTTCTCCTGCATGTCATGTGACATGTCTCGTTATGTCCCTACCTGGGGGGGGGGGGGGGGGGGGGGAGGGAGAGCCTCAAAGCAAAAACAAATAGACTGGCATGTATTCCAAGATGCCAGGCAATGCCCAGAAGAATGCAGCCGACCTCCACAAACCCTTCAATGGATGCCCACACCAAAGACGGCGCATCGCCCGTGTGTGCGTGTGCGTGTGCGTGTTTACTGTTCCCTTTGGCTCTCCATGGAGTTGTTTTGGAGAGCGTGAACACCTTTACTCACTTCACTTGCTCGTGATGACACGTCACCGTCTCTGGGAGCCATCTCATTATTCCATTAGCCGCTTCATTTATTCGTCGCGTTTTTTTTTTTTTTATGTGTGAAGGCACACGCACCACTTGCACGTCGTCATTTTCCACTGTCTTTCACTCTCTTTGAGTTAGCAGGTTTAGCGTTTTCATCTCCACGTGAAGCGGTATTTAAATGCCCCCCAACCCCCCCCCCCTCCCCAGCCATCATTAAGACCCAGTCTCCTTCGCGGGTTTGGGACGCGGCCCGGGCACTTGATGTGGAACACATGCCTTTAATGATTCACACTCTGTATGCGGTAGGTAGGCGGCGGCCGCCGGGCCCCCACTCTATAATGGGACGCTTGTGTTTTTCTTTTCTTTACTCCACTTCAGACATGGAAACTGCAGGGGAGTTAAAATGTGTGTGCGGGTATCGGCACCTTCGTATTCAGAGTTGAATAGTCAGCACTCAACATCTTTTGTTGTTGTTTTGCCGGACTCGAGCGCCCCGAGTTTGATGCATGTCATCTCAGATGCTCTTTGACACTCTAATGGCTGCTTGGCACCTTTTTTGTTTTGTTCTTTCATTGTGATGAATTTGAGCGTGGTGGTGCATGGTGGGGGCTTTCTAACACTTCCGCCTTCTGATCAACCAATTTGGTTTGTCAGATTTACACAATCCCCCCTCCCCTCCACTCTCAAATTTAGAGTTACGGTTGAGTGAACCACTTGAAGCTCAGTTGGCATTGTGTGCTGATGAGCTCATTTATCGTGAGGCATTTAAATGACTTACTTCCTCACCGGCGGAAGAATAGCAGAAGTGTTCCCCGAGCCCTGATGCTCAATTGATTTAGTTTTTTTCGCCCTTGCACGTGCACTCCACCCACAGTGAGAACAAACAATTGAGAAGTTTGACACGACAGCTCGAATCTCAATTAAAATGAAAAATCAGTCTGTGAGTGTGTGTGTGTATAGTTTCTGTCCGTACAGTCAAAGAACAGTGAAACCTGCCGACGCGTGACGGGGGGAGTGGTGGAGTGGTTCCGCCATCCACGCCGTCGTAAACTGCTTCCTGTTTTTGATTTCACGCGCCCCCCCCCCCCCTCAAACGTCAGCCTCCATCTTTCCGTCCACGCTTCCATCTTTTGTTCTTCCCCTTTTCTCTCTATCTCTTCCTCTGTCTCGCCATCCCGGGTCCCACTCCCTCCTTTTTTTGCGTGGCCTCGTCTGACCTCGTCCTTGCGCCGCTCCCTCACACACTTCTCCAACCCGTGCGACACACACACACAGACTGGACATCACACACACGCATGGCATGAAGACCAACGGCCCGTGTCCTTGCCGTAACTGTAAGTGAGCGGCTCTTTTCCTTTTTTTTTGCCAAACTTGTGGGTGGCCACAGCACTCGAGATACTAAACACACTTGCTGACCTTGCTTGACGGAAGAGCTCATTTGCAGCGTAAAGTAATGGATAGTAATTATGTCCTTATTCTAGATAATGGTTGTGTGTGTGTGTGTGGTATTAGTGGTCTGAATTTGTTTTGCTTTAGTGCGAGAGTAATTTAGTTTTAGCGCTTTCCCCCACAAATACTTGACTTAATGCTCATGAGTTTACCAGTCCTCCTGTTCACTGAGTTTTATGTGATGCTGCTCACTTTTTACAATACCCATAATCCTCAGCGTAAGTAAATGCCTCTCGTAAAGCGTTGCATTAATGACACTTCGCATCGGTGTTGTTTTATGCCCTGGATTTTGAGATAATTGGTGTTAATTTGTTTGGGGAGGTCATAAATTTAGCTTTTTTGTTGTTGTTAGAACTTGTTTTATGAAGTTCAGACGCTCTCAAAGCCGGTTATGCAACAACAGAGAGTGTGTGTGTGTGTGAGTGCTGAAATTGATGAAGAGACCTCCCTGGTTGTAAAGCGTTGCGACAAAGCGCAACCCAATACTGTATGCAGAGAAGCCCGACCACTGTAGACGAGAGAGGGCGTGGCTAACGGGCCTGAGCAGTCTGCAGTTCCTCTTCGGTGCGCTTCCTGACAGGAACTTGGCAGCGAGGAAACATAAACAAATTCTCTGTGGTGGGCTGGCAGGCTGGGCGGCGCGGTTTCCCCCCGGTTACCATACATGCGCAGCGCAGCGCTGCTCGGATCAGGGGCTAGCCCGCTCAAGCTCAGCACCCGAGAAATAGATCTTATAGAGACAGGTGCCATCTGCAGACGAGAGGCCAGCGCCATATTTGTGCTCAGGTTGTTGTTGTTGTTGTTGCAGAAAATGTCTGCCGTCCACCGTACTGTTTGTCGGTTTGATCTCGTGGAGGTTTACAACAACGGCATTCAAACGTGGTCAAGGGGTCCCCAAACATTTTTGTTTGTTTGTGCTGAGGTGGCAAAAAAGAAAAAGAAAAGCTGCGGCGCTGATGATGTAACGGCGGAGGCTGGGGCGATGGGAGTGAAGAGGCCTTGCAATCCTGTATGGAAAAGAGAGAGCGAGAGAGAGAGAACCCAACAGTCATAATACACACACACACACACACACACACACACACACACACACATGCACAGTATTCCCACAACCAAAACACACTCAAACATACATGCATGTGCACACATGCTTATTTATACATATGTGTGTGCACGCAGGGACTCACTTGACTGCAGTCTCCCCCGCCTCCCTCTCCCTCTCTCACTCTCTAAATACAGTGGTGTATTGTGCATTCTGACCTGGTCCATGTCCAAAGGCAAAGAGAACCCAGATTGCTGAAACAGAGGGCCCACTACTAACAGGCTGGCCAGGCGGTAGTTGTTACAGCCTGCCATCGCCTTCCAAACCAATGGGGACAGCTAACTGAGCCCAGAAAGTAAGTGTGTGTGTGTGTCTGTGTGTGCATGCTCTTTTTGATCAGCCACAGAAGGGTTTTTTGGATCGCATTAGCAGGAGCTGAAATGGCACCTCTGTGCAATTCCATAAGCACTGGTAAAAGCATTTGCCTGACTTTTAATAGTCCTCCGTCTCCACAACATCATCCAGAGGCACTACTTTCAACCGTACTTTAATGGCGGTGCTGGTGGAGACGGGCTGCAGAAAAGAGGGTGATGGCGAGTTTGAGGAGGGGAAGGAGGAGACGCATCTCCTCTCCTACAATTTCTACTCGGAGGATTAAATGTAGTAAATAGTAATTATTTTTTTCCCTGGAATGGTGATGAATGCAGGAGCTGGCTCCCAGTCTGCAGGCGTCTGGCTCATCTGCCTCTTCATGTGATGAACACCTGTGGGAGTGCAGCGGAGCTACGGAGCGAGAGCTTTAACAGGCCGGACTTTCTATGTTTAGATATTGGAGGATTTATTTTGGATGTTTTTTACTCTGGGACATTTTTTTGGCATTTTGGAAAACAGATCCCTAAAGTTGAGAATGAAATGAAAATGCCCTTTTAACCCTTTTAGATCACGTTCCTGGTTATATCGTCTCTCTTCAGGGGGAGCTAAACATATTTGTATAACTCTGCTAAACTAAAGTCATCACAGAGCTAAGTTACAGCTACACTTAGGGATGCACGTCATCGGTATAGGCAGATGAAGGCTTTAAAAGCTCTGTGTGTGTGTGTGTGTGTGTGTGTGTGTGTGTGTGTGTGTGTGTGTGTGTGTGTGTGTGTGTGTGTGTGTGTGTGTGTGTGTGTGTGTGTGTGTGTGTGTGTGTGTGTGTGTGTGTGTGTGTGTGTGTGTGTGTGTGTGTGTGTGTGTGTGTGCGTGCGTGCCCTCTCTGTGAGCAGGAGGTGACAGAAAGTGTTACGGTGCACTGACGAAGCACGGCACAGGCTCTGGTGACACTGCAGTGCAGAGGAGGGGAGAGAAAGAGAGAGACATTCGGTGAAGGAGAGGGAAAGAGAGACGGTGGGAGGGGAAGAGGAAGAAGAGCAGAAAGTTGGCCCCAGAAGTGAGTTAGAGAGACAGAAGGAATCTTCTTCCCACGCAGAAAGATTGTACACGAGGAGAAGTGGACAAGCACTCCAGTTGTGGCAGCTGGTGTGCGTGTGCAACTGCATGTACAGTATGTGACAATTATGCGTGTCACAGCACTCAGGTGGAGGAAAACCTTCCACCAATGAAGGTAAAGAAGACGGCATTAAGGGCCCAGATGTATCCTCCTCCTCCTCCTCCTCCCCCACTCACCTCCTCCCCCCGGGTCCCAGCAGGCACTTCTCTGTAATGGCCCCCTATCGATCCCGAGGCCTCCTCGTCCACACTCAATGGCCCATCGATCGGCTCCTCGCAAAGAGTCTCCGGGGGCTCCTTCACGTCCTGTGGCTCGCCGTGTAGATGGTGCACCTGTGTGAAGCGCCGCTTGTTTATATTCTAGAAAAAGAAAACCGTCGTCCGCGTGCCCTTCTTTAGCGCGCCCGTACCTTGTTTGTTTTTTTGCGACAACCTTCCTGTTTATTATTAATGCGGCCCGGAAACCTTCGGGGGAAATTGTCCTGCCACGGCATCAGAGCGAAGGTCTCACTCTGATTAAAACACACACACACACACACACACACACACACACACACACACACACCATACATGAAAAGACTCACTCAGCCGCTCTGCCGTCTCCCACAAGAGAGACGAGACAGGAAAAAGAAGAAAAGACTCCCTCGCCTCCCATGCTAAAAAAAAGAAAAAAAAGCCTTATTAATCAGCCGAGCCACATGAAAACTTTACTTGTTATTGTTGCTGTTTGATTTATTGATGGCCTGGATCTGGGTCAAGCATCCCCCCGTTTCTCTCTCTCTCTCTCTTCTCTTCTTCCTTACCCTCTCTACCTAAATAAGGGCCCACCCCCCCACATCTCGTCCCTTTGTCTCTCATCTGGTTTTCTGTTTTTGTTAAAGGACAGCTGATTAATGGTGCCACAGACAAAGCCTGCAGTCTGCTCTCCTCCGCCCGGGCTCAGATAGGGCTCCGCTCGGCGTAAACCAAAACACATGTGCTCTGGACGGCCACTGGGAACCCCTGGAGAGAGAGAGAGGGAGAGAGAGGGAAAGGGGGAGAGAGAGAGAGAGGAGGAGAGAGAGAGAATTAACGACAGTAGTCCTGATGTATGATATATACAGTGATATAGGGTCCTTCCTACATGTGCAGGGAAAGGGAACAAGAGGAAGGGAGTATATGCGGGTGGTGTATAATATGCAGAGGGGCGTGGCTGTAACTATGACGGAGTTGCACCACGACAGCCTCTGTGTGTTCATTACAGTGCGACGCTATCAGCTCCACCTCTCACTCTACAGAGCTCGTCTCCCGGAGTCTTGTTTCCGGCCCGCGGAAACTTCTGATTCCTGCGACTGCGTTGGGAGCTTTATGGTCGATTGTCTCCTCACAATAGCGGCGCTCGCCACTCATGATGTACTTTATGCCCCCCCCCCCCCTGCTCTTACCTTGAGGGGTTGTGGGAGTTATTATCAGAAACTCTGCAAACAATAGATGTCAACTGCATTTAACACACACAAAAAAGTTAAAAGTTGTTCAATTGACTCAATCATTTGACCATAAATAACATTATTTGCTTTTAGTGGCGTGTTACTTAAACATTGCCACCAGCCAAATATACATACACACCAATGCATACAGGGGTTGAGTGTTGTTCTGGAGCTAGAGCGGTCCAAGAGGAGCTAGAGCGGTCCAAGAGGCGCTAGAGAGGTCCAGGAGGCGCTAGAGAGGTCCAGGAGGAGCTAGAGGGGTCCAGGAGGCGCTAGAGAGGTCCAGGAGGAGCTAGAGAGGTCCAGGAGGAGCTAGAGGGGTCCAGGAGGCGCTAGAGAGGTCCAGGAGGAGCTAGAGGGGTCCAGGAGGCGCTAGAGGGGTCCAGGAGGCGCTAGAGAGGTCCAGGAGGAGCTAGAGGGGTCCAGGAGGCGCTAGTGGGGTCCAGGAGGCGCTAGAGAGGTCCAGGAGGAGCTAGAGGGGTCCAGGAGGCGCTAGAGGGGTCCAGGAGGCGATAGAAGGGTCGTCCAAACAAACTCATCTTCACTTCATTAGAGCGTCCGTTAATAATTCATGCTCCACTTTCCAGAAGCTCCGCTGTGCCCGTCCTTCCTCATTCCTCGTCACCAGACATTTAAGCCCCTGTTTTAGTTTTTTTTCTCATTCTGGACCGGGTTATTTACTCACTTACCCGCCCACACATACACACACACACACACTTACACACACACACACACACACACACACACACACACACACACACACACACACACACACACACACACACACACACACACACACACACACACACACACAGACCCTCCAATGTGCACCTGCCTGGATGAGCAGACAATGCTACAGCGCCGGAGGAAGAGGAAGAGCAGTTCTGGCATGTCTATATTTTTATTTATTTTTTGTACTTTGCACTTCTTCCTTGTTACTCAGAGATGATGTGTACCCCATGTACTCCTCCTCCCTCAATCCCTCCCTTCCACTCCAGGGTGTCTGTCCTCTTTATATCTCAGGGTTTCTCTCTCTCTCTCTCTCTGCTCATCATGTCTTGTTGCACTCCGGTGACACATTTAGTTATGTATTCACCCCGTGTCTTTGACCCCCCCCCCCCCACCCCTGCGTTGCGTACATTGCATAATCTCCCGTTGCTAAGCCTAGCAGTGTACCTCAACTCCATCTTATTGTTGCCCCCCCTCCCCCACCTTCCTCTTTCTTCTTTGGCAGCGATCCAGGTCAACTCTCCTTCCCTCCTGCCTCATCCCCCTTTCCCCTCAACCAATCCCAAACCTTAAAGTTGGAAGGAGTTGGTCTGCTCTCTCTCTCTCTCTCTCTCTGTGTGTGTGTGTGTGTTCTCTCGTTCTCTTCGGCACAGTCTCTTGACTGAGCATGGCACTGGCGGGGGGAGAGGGAGGGGGGGGGGGGTGGAGGGGCTCCATTATTACCACAAAGCTGTCACAAACAGTATATAAAGTAGCCTTGTGTTGCCGCGTGGTGAGGGGAACACAAGCTCCTCTCGGCTACCACTGTCCTGCCTTCCCCGTTACTTGTGCTGTTGCCATGGTTACAGGAATCAACGCAAACATCAACACGAGTGTCCGAAGCATGTGGCAATGTGTGACCTGGCGCTATACTCCACCCCCCCTCCCCCGATGCTCGAGACCTACACGGAGAACATCTGTCTCCTCTCTATAGTGACACCCACCCACTCTGTCTTCCTCTCCGCCGGGGCGAGAGTGACTGATTATGTGTGTGTGTGTGTGTCCGCCACTGTTATGCCAGTGTCTAGTTACAGGGATGGAGCCGTGTGCAGGAATGGGGCCCTCTGCCGCCTCGCTGGCAGGCCTGACCCCGACGGGTCAACGTCCATTACCACATGAAGCCTACGTGTCAAGCACGGCCCCCTGCTAGAGCCATTTGTCTTCCCCTGTGGGTCAGATGGGCCTACACACACACACACACTCACACACACACACGCACACCACTGTTCTTTGTTGACCATGCAGAATCATGCTCCACAACAAGTGTCCCTCTCCTTGAAGGATTCCCTGCTGTTGGGTTTTAATGCCCAGATGCATTAAATGATGAGTGGATAGTAGCAGGTGTCTTTCTGCTGCTCGTCACAATGACCAGGAATGAATTCGCTCCAACGACTTTGAAGTTGGATGCCATAGAAACGAGAGTCTTTGCGCTTTCTTTGCTTTTCAATTCATTCACTATTTCAAACATTTGCCATCCTGGAAGCGTTGAAAAAAAACATCTCTCATTCTTGCTATCTCTCGTTCTCGCTCTCTCTCTCTCTAGTTCTCTCTCGTTCTCTCGCTTTATCTCTCCCTCGTTCTCTTGCTCTCTCTCGTTCTCTTGCTCTCTCCCTCTCCCCCCACCCCAACCTCCCTCTCTGTATCCAGTGATGAGCTCCGGCAGCCATTATCACTGGCCGACTCATCCCTCGTTTCCCCACATTACAGAGTCACAGCATCCATTACCATGGCGATAACAGGACAGATAACGCAGTGCGCGTTATAACAGCTACAGTGAGTGGACGTACACACACACACACACACACACATACACACACGTGGACGTAAACACACAGGAAACTGTCATCCATGTGTCCGTATGATAAATAAACAGTGAAGCATCCCCCTTTTTCTTTTAATGATGGCATACACAGGGCTGCGTGTTGAATATTGACTGAAAGATTGAGCGCGTTCTCAAGGGCCTTTCCAACATGACGTATGGCTCTCGCTTTGTATTTTTTTTTCTCTTCCCTCCTGCCCTTCATTTTTACCCTCCTCCACCCCCCCAGCTCTCCTTTATTTATCTCAGACAGCGGCTTGTGCTTCGGGTTTGTCGACGTGAGAGACGCCGCCGTCACATTTATCAAGGGGCCGCTGCCAGCAGGGAAACAAACATCAGGAGTTTGTGTGAGGAGAATGCGATAATAAATGTAGAGGGGATAGCATAAGAATGAGAGAAGGAAAGAAAAAGAAGAGAAGGTATATCTTGGGCCTCAGCACAGCAAAGTATCATGTCAGTGGGGAACAGGTTGCTTTTTGAGTTTTCACCCACGTGACTCGATGCCCGTCAGCAGTCAGCAATAATAACGCCGCCCGCATTAGCAGTCAGCGCGCTGCACGCTTTGATAAATGTCTCATTGTTTATGCTGTCTCTCTCTCTCTCTCTCTCCATCCTACATGCACCGTGGTGAGTGTGTACAGAAACTGGCACGCTCTTAACCGAGTGTTGTTTCAGTGTTAGCCGAGCGTTTGATGTCTGTATCAATTGTGGTTCTCGGGCCTCCCTGGACTCTGATCACAGGCAGCGTTTATTAATGTGCAGGTTCAGAGTCTCACCTGAGGGACCGCTGCCAGCCGGTCCTCCACATGTACTTTCTCTCTTTTCTTTTATGCCTTTTCTACTTAAACACTGCCCCCCTTTTTTTTGGACTAATAGCAATTGACCTACTTTGTAAATCTAAACTTAGCTCCACCAAATGCAAAGGAGTGAGTTGGTCGTTGAGCTTGTGATGGGGGTGGGGGTGGGGTTAAATCTGTGCGCCACAAAGACAGTACATTGTTAGATGCTAATCTTAACGTGCTCATTGGTCGCTTTTTTCCTCGTTGGCTTCTTTTAACCTGCTGTTTAACCCTAGTATCTGATTAGCTGGATTTATATGGTGTGTGTGTGTGTTACTTGCCTCATAAAGATGAAGAGCTCTCTCTTTACCTAAGGGGGATGGGCGTTGACAGCAGTACTGTAGCGCCCCCACCAAAGCTCCATGCTTCTATTCAAGAACCCACCATCCCCATCCCCCACAGCTGATAAATGTGTTTTTCTTAAAGAAGGGTGGTTGGTTGAGAGGAGTCTCTTTTAATGTAGGTTTTTTATTCTGTGTGTGTATGTTTGTGTGTGTGTGCGCGCGGCCTGCTAATGCACTGCAGGGTCGAGCGGCGGGGCTACAGGCAGACTCGGAGGCAGAGCCCGCAACCTCGACCCCCGCATCATTTGTTTGGACGAGGGCCGTCAGTGGCTGTCGCGCGGCCCATGATGAAGTGTCAGTCGGTAATTGTCCCCGTGAAGCATCCACATCTCAGGGGGGGACGGGGGGTTGGTGGGGGGGAGGATGGGGGAGGCATGGAGCTGACAGAGAGAGAAATGACACCCTGGGCTCCTCCTATTCTCTCTCTCGCTCTTCTTCACTCCCCCATTTCTTTCTAGTTTGTCTCCCCGGTCGTCCTGCAGCTGCACCTCCTTATGAACGTCTGCCGGGTGCTCGGCGGAGGCCGGCGGCCCCCGTGGAGCTTCAGCCGGGGGCCCCAGCGGCAACATTAAGCGTGTCCGTGCTTTTACTGTACGTTTGTTTTGTTGTTGTTTTTCTCGTGCGGTGTGAAGAGACCCCAGCTTGCGTTTGGTTGCACCCTTTTGTTATTTGAATGACAATAAATCAGCCGTGTGTAAAGTTGCTCAGAGCCTCGGTGGATGCACATTACCCAGAGAGAGCGTGTTTAAACATAGTAAACTTTCCCTTTCTCTTCCCTCCATTTACCACTCCTCAGTCAACACTCCATTTTTTTTTTCTTCTTTCTCTTCCTCCAGACGTCCCATTAAGCTCTGGTAACTTGTACTTAAAATGGACTTCATTTCGCTAACAGTCCTCTTGAGTCCTCTGCCTCTGCTGGATTTTCTTGATAATACATATATGTTCTTTTTGTTTTTTTGTTGCCCTGGTCGTTTTGTTAATTAGATTCAGCGCGGAGCTTCTATTGATCAAGCGATATCCCTGTGTAATGAAAAGCTTTTACAGGACGCACGGCAGCTATTTCTAGTGCGATCCATAATGCGTTGCCGTGCAGCGGGGAGGAGGAGAGGGAGGGAGGGAGGGAGGGGGGGTGTCTTAATGCACATCGACTGGGCTCCTGTGCATAAATCGCCAGCGGAGGTATGAAGTCGGAGCCCCAACATAAGTGGATTCATGATGAAGAGGACGGGGAGGTCGGGAAGACAGATAAGGACGGAAGAAAGAGAGTGATGGAGTGGAGGGAGAGATTAAAGAAGAGATAAGGGATTAGGTAAAAGAGGGAAGAAGAGGGGAGGGCGTAAAATATGAAGAGAAAAACATGGATGCAGGAGAGAGGAATCCGACATGGAGAAAGTGAATTCTGAAAGGTGGGCGGGCGGGGGATGGAGGAAGAGGCGGAGCGGACAAGAGAGACGAGGATATGAAGGAAACCACCTTGAGATATGAGTCCTTTATTTCCAGTTTCCTCATTCCTCATTCCTCCATACGAGGCACTGCGACGCAGGAGGAACACTGTAATGCGCGCTAGATCAACGATAGGGTTCCTTTTTATAGTATAATAGAGTAATATAAATATATAGTTCCTCTATAGGGCACAACGGGAGGGAGAATGAATCAAAAGACAAAGACTGGAAAGCACGTGTCTGAAGGAAGTATAAGACTGAATATGGAATTGGGAGCAAAAATAAATATGTAAAATAACAGACCAGAGGACGGAAACTCCATTATTCTGCTATGTGTCTCTGTATGACACCCCGAGGACAGCAGGTGAATTAGGAGCAGGCAGATGGGACACCTCCGAGCCCCCGGCCCACTGAGTGGCTGCATGTTGGTTGGCAACGGGTGGAACACAGCCTGCCACTCCTGCTGTCTGAGGGCCTCTCTCTCTCTCTTTCTCTTTCTTTAATGGGGCACTGGCCTGGGGCGCTGAACCAGCTCCCTTCAGAGCAACATACACACAGCATGCACACACGCTGATTATACACTCCTGGACACAAAGTGAGAGAGAAAAGGAAGAAGCAAGAGAAACCGCAGCCTTCCTAAATTATGCCCCAGTCTGTGCGATGATGAATCTGGTTGGTTATTAGTTAGAGGAGAAGGGAGGCGCACTGCTTAGGCCCTTTAATGGGCTATAATTTGGAAGATAACTGTATTGTCCTATCTCTCTTGACATTTAAATCTAATCAGACCCTGCTGGTTAGCACCGTGGTCCACGGCGAGGTTCATGGTTGGTGAGGCACTGACTCCTTTAGTGTCAGATTTACAAATATATAAACCCAAAAGTAGCTTATTCAATTGGCTACTGGTTAATTAATGTCTCATCAGCATTCTCCACACAACACACACGGGCACACACGCACACAGTACATATTACAGATACGTAAAGGTAAGAAAAAGTTTGAAGCAAACCTTTTAGCTCCGGCGTTAGTCTACCTGTGTTAATCACGTCCACTTTTGACTGAAAGTCCAGTTTTGAGAAATTTTTAAGTTTAGATATATAATCCTCTTCCATGTTGGCGGTCTGGCGTAGCAAAATACAAAAACAAACGGACTTGACGAGCCTGGCGCCTCTGCGTAGAAGAAGCAGCAACAAGTACCCGTTGGCTCACGAGCGCCCCCTTCAGTGTGGCAGAGTATTATCTGCCTCACCCTGCGCCTTTTCCCTGCGGTTTTATTTCCCATCAGCAAAAATAAATATGACACTTACAAACATTAAAATGTAATGGTTAAAGACCTTAGCCAGACTATGGATTATCAGGGCAAATAAACATATCTGCAAACATTATATTTGCGACATGCAGAGATACGGCAGCCCGCACGGGCCAATTGCACGTCTCAACCCAGTTTGTGATGGATTGCGTAATCAGAGGTGAGGCTCAACTCGTCGCCTCAACTCTCGTTTCATCCTGTATTTGAACAGGAAATAGGCAAATTCAGCGATTTTTGACTATAAAATGTTCGAAATTAGTCATACATAAAGATCGGTGGACAAATATTGATATATATTTGATGTTATCATTAGGGATGCACCGATCTGATCGGCGCCGATCCATATCGGCCGATATTCCCATTATCGGTTTTGATCGGCGTTCTCCAAACGGCCGATCATATGACGTAACTTCTGCGAGAACTATCAGACGTTTCAATCGCCGCGCACTGCAACGGAGACGATGCGCCCCGCAATTCGATTGTGAGCGAGCGAGGGTTTTGATAAAGTTAGCGGAAGGATTTAAGTGGCAACATCCGGTTTTGCAAAGTTAGCGGAAAGAACCACGTGAAACAACATCCGTTTATCAAAATAAGATGACGACAAATCATACACGAACATTTGTTGCACACTTGGACATATGACATCCAGGCGTGTATGGTTTTTGAACGGTTTATATCAACTCACTGAAAGCACAGAAACAGAGCACACTCAGCAACATCACTGCAGACTGCAGGCTGTGGATCTATCTGGCTAACTACTTTATACATATACATACAAACAACACATTGGCTTACACTATCACTCTAACTACTTCATTCACCCTGGTGACATTCTGCACATTCACACCACTCTCATTCTCACAGGTTACAGGTGGTTACTACTGTTCCTCACTCGCTAGCATGACTCTGACGCACTATATACCCTTCGACACATCATCACATCACATTCACGCAACTCCGACATACATTCACATATTACATATTACATATTCGGATTACTGACGATGATCCCTGTCGCTACCTTTATATAGTTAATCACGTTTACTGACCTGAAAGCACAGAAACAGAGCACACTCAGCAACATCACTGCAGGCTGTGGATCTATCTGGCTAACTACTAGCGGAGGGTTTTTCCTCGCTTTCATCCAGAAGGACCCCTGAGCTGACCTGAGTGCCTGTACCATTGTTAACCCTTCACACACATGCATACACACACCAGGAGAATAATGACACAATTACCAATCAATCAAAATAACAAATACAATAACATAAATATCAATGTCCAGTGTTACTGAGGGCCCCACACATATAAAAGTAAACAATTAACTGATTTTGTATCTTTATAGATCGTTTCTGAGATTTAGCTTAAATTATGCTAACATTCAAAAAAAATTACTATACCAAGGAAGAGTTTATAAAAATAAGTCAGACTTTTGTATGTTAAAAAAAGTCCTGTATATAGATTTCCCCAAGAGTTCCAGGAAATGAATGATGCAGATGTGTTCTATACATATCTGAAATCCCCTACAATAGCAATCAAACAATTTTAATGTATCAATTAGGACATTTTTCAAAGTAAAAGTCCTAAATGTTTAAAGAAATCGGTAATTTCTTTCATGTTTGAGTTGCTTTATATATGTATTTCCTCATAGTCCTGGGCAATAATGCTACACAATAAATAGAATGCGTCAATCGACACCGTGATCGGTGATTGGTATTATCGGATCGGCAGGTACTGATTTCGGTGATCGGTATTATCGGTGATCGGCAGATACTGATTTCAGTGATCGGTGATCGGCACCAAAAACCTGATCGGTGCATCTCTAGTTATCATTATTTTTAGTATTTTTAGTATTATAGCCTTCCCTGACCGCACGTCCCTGACCGCACGTCCCTGACGGCGAGGGAGCCTGGGAGGAATGGAGGGCCGGTGGCGGAGAAGGTGTTGGCCCGTGGCGGGGCGTCACATTCCTATGGCTGAAGCCCGGGTACACACACACACACACACACACACACACACACACATCTCTTCCTGCATCGCTTTATTTGTTTATTTTTTGTTTAACCGACAATTGGTTTACATAGCGTTAGCTTCCGTAACAGAATAGCACAGAAACAAAGTCACTTTACCTTCCACACACACACACACACACACACACACACACACACACACACACACACACACACAGGAGCCCTCATACACGAGGGAATCACTCCAAGGCCTCGTCGTCTCTGCTCCTTATTACCACAGATGAGATGCTCAGTTTGATTACCACTTCTTTTTCATCCTCTTCATTAGCAGCGGAAAGCCACTGCAGCAGCAGCAGCCGCCGCGGTCCGTGAGGAAGAAAAAAAGGGGGGGGGCATGAATTAGAGTCCACTTATTCCATAGACTGCTACTAATTCCACAGAATGGCGGTTAATGGTCGGGAGTAATAGGAAAAAAGGGTGTTTCTAATTGTCTCTCTGGATGTGCGCTGCAGCAGCTGTTTCGAGCCCCCCCCAAAAAAGAAGGCCGGCGCCGGCCTCGGAGGGTCCGCGCAACTCACGAGCAATAAACGCTTGTAGAAGAGCCAATTTCCTGCCAGCGTCATACTGGAAACCCGGTCAATGAGAACCACCTGGTGCTGAGGGAAGTGATTAGGGTTGGCACCGTGGTGAACGGCGGGCGTGGGTTCCTTGAAGGAGGTTTGCTGGAGAAAAATATTGACGTTGGGGTTTTAGTCAAAGTGGGATCCGAGGCACGCTGTTGTTGTGTTGGCGCTCAATTAGAGGGAACTGTTTTGGTTACGCCGGCATGTGTTTTGGGGCTCGGGAGCGTGAGATGTGGCACGACGGTAGGGTTGTGGGCTCCCCCACACACACACACACACCAGCTTAGAAGGCGGCTAAACCCTGGAGAAGGACAAACACGTCGCCGGGCGCTGATGGTGCAGAGATTTTATTGCCACCGCAAGAATTTGCATTGTGAGTGCAGAGAGAGGATGAGACTACACAGTACACACTACACACACATACGACACACACACCTCTTTAGATGAAAGACCCATTAAATAGCATTCAATGAGCTTTGTTACACTTACAGGCATTACAATAGTCAACTTTTACTTTGGTTTATTTAATAAGGGAAAGTGCACTGCACATTTATTAAAACATTTCTTTCTTTCAATCATTTTATTTTAAGTTTTTACAAGTTACACCAGACAACAACAAAAAGATTTAAAAATAAATAAATAACATAACAGCAAAACAACCAACTATACGAACAATCAGACAAGGACAAAATAAAAACATAAATCATCATCCTCCATACTGAACCTACTGTAACTATTCATTCAGAGGCACTCGGGTCCCGAGATTGCAAAAACTCTTCTTATGGTTTCATAGGTTTCATAATAAAATCCATACAAATATTTCTGTACATATCCCAGAGTTATTAGCCAAGAGGCTATTTCTCATCTGTAGTCCCGAGTGGCAGATGTCATAGAACAATCCTAAGAACATAATCTGTCCTTCTGTACACATTACATCTATTGCATCTGTCCATCCTGGAGAGGGATCCTCCTCTGTTGCTCTCCTGAAGGTTTCTTCCCTTTTTTTTCCCCCTGAAAGGTTATTTGGGAGTTTTTCCTGGTCCGATGCGAGGTTTTGGGGCAGGGATGTCTATGTGTACAGATTGTAAAGCACTCCGAGACAAATTTGTAATTTGTGAAATTGGGCTATACAAATAAACTGAATTGAATTGAATTGAATAAGATGACATATACAATGTACGGACAAAGCCTCTACGTCAAGACCCCAGGCCAGATCCATTCAGTGCCAACTTTTTTTTAGATTTACTTCAAGGACCCTCAATCTGATAAAGAATCCTGAATCCCCCTCAATCCTGCAGAAAAGCTCAAAGTAAATTAAAGGAGTTTTTATTTTTTATCTTCATAGGTTCTGTCAGATACACCAGCAATCAGAATAAAGAAGAGTTTGGGCTTTAATTTAACTATTTCCCCTTTAGTTGTCTCTACCCAATGCGTTCTCTACCCTCTCATTTTAACGGACTCTGACTCCTTTTCATAATGACCCCCCCCCCCCCAGGTCTTGGCAATTATCTCGGTGAGTACAATGTTATTATTAGCCCAAATCTATGAGAGTAAGACCCACGTTGTACTAAATCAAAATGATCCTTTTAAATTAAATAATACATGACTGTAGCGCTCCTCGTGTTCTTGGAGACAAGCCCACGGAGCCGCGGCTCGTTCAGTCTGATGTTTATTTAATTTATTTGACCTTTTTTAATCTAACCGGGCGTGTCCGATCCTTCTCTGCTACCTTTGATGATGACGGTGTGTGTGTGTGTGTGTGTATGTGTGTGTGTTGTGGTTCAAAAGCTTCAGTATTCAGGTGTGTGTGTGTGTGTAACACAAGGGTTATCACGGTTGAGTGAATGTTGGCTCGGGGACAATAGCACTGATCACATTTGATGATGGAAATACATTGTGTGTGTGTGTGTGTTTGTGTGGTTGTGTGTGTTTGGTGTCCTCGTTGTCCCCCTGCTCTCTGCTTCTCTTTTCATCTCTCTGGTCTCTGCTCATCCCTTCATCTCTCCCCAGTCTGGATCTTGGCATTTAGGCCTCTAATTGAGCTGCATGGCGTCACTTATGAAGGCTTTATGAATACTTCATAAAGCAGGAAGAGTGGAGCATCCTGTCGCTGTGTTCTGAGAGAGAGAGAGAGAGAGAGAGAGATGCTCAGGTGTGTGTGTTTACTAACTGCACACTGGCAGCTTTTAAATGTGTCTTTCTCTATACTGGCGATGTGTGTGCGCTGCGTCATCCCCACAGGAGTCTCCACACGCAGAGGAGCGTGATGACTGCGTTGTGTGATCATGACCTTAGTGACTGAAACACAGAGACGGTTGAGACTTGACCTTGAGCCTCATGTAATGAAGTGATCGTTGAGTGAGAGTGATTGCGTAATGAGTCATGACTCCGCTTACACCCAGTCGCTTTCGATTAAATAATTCAAGTAATGTGTTTACATTTAAATTTGAAACACATTAGATTTGAGTTTGATTTGAGCCAACCCTCCCCCCCCACCCCCCACCCCCCCACACACACACAAACACACAAAGGAAAATGAAGCAATAGCCTGCTCCTTTTGTGAAATGTGTTTGACAGCTACTCCGGTTTTCCACTAACAAATCCCAATGCACACACACACACACACACACACAGGAACAAATCCCTGGATAGCTCCAGTGCGCTGCAGAGGTACGGATCAATTAGGGTGAGACTGTGTGGTCATAGTTGTAATCTTCACCTTTACTTTCTGCCACGTGTGTGTGTGTGTGTGTGTGTGTGTGTGTGTGTGTGTGTGTGTGTGTGTGATAGGGGAGACGGAAATATATGGGTAGAGAGGCAGAGGTGGAAAGGAAGAGTGTGTGTGAGTGGCAGAAGAAGAGGGAGAGGGAGAGAGAAATGTTCTTCCTCAAGTTGCAAACAGAAAGAGGACCCACTCCAGCATGGCAGTAGCTCACACACACACACAGGCACACACAGACACATACAGACACACGCACACACACACACTGAGAAACAAAAACTGATGGGGAAAAAACTGAAATATGAAGCGTTGGCAGCACACATCAGCATATAAACACAAGTATACACACACACTGACATGTACACCGATCTATGTGTGTGTGTGTGCGTGACTATGTGTGTGTGTGTGTCTTTGTTCTGTCGGGCTGTCCTCTTGGCACGTAAATCATAATGGATCTCATTATCCAGCTGGGATGGATTGGTGGGGCCTGTCTGGCGGGAGATGATAGCTGGATGGCTGAGGGGCTGCTAACACACACACACACACACACACACACACACACACACACACACACAAACTCAACCGTATCCATGTTATTTAAATGGACCTCTACTTGTATTTAGCTAGCATAGCTACTGTAGGTTTCATTCTCACTCTTCATCAACAGAAGGCCGGAACACACACATGCACAAACATGCACTTACATGCACATACACACGCAGCCCATCCAGACACAATGGACATTAGAGGCTCAGCTTGCTGTCAGACAGAAGGAGATGTGATGCAGATCAGAGGGAGGGACAGGTGACAAATGGAACTTATCCTCTCTCTCTCTCTCGCTCGTCATCTTCCCCCTTTCCTCCTCCCTTTCTCTTTCCGTGTGTCTGTCTTCCTCCCTCCTCCTCGTCGTCTCCCATCCGTCACTTGTTCGGAGGACACCGGCAGATGTCTGCTCGTCCCTCGAGGTGAGCTTGTCCCCCCCCCCCCCCCCCCACACACACAGGACGCATCAAATCACGGCTCACGCTCACAGCCCACGCAGAAGACGTCGAGGTTTTGGGCGGGGGGAAATGAATACGTTGTGTTCCGGTAAATCACTTTGCTTTTGTGAGTCCCGTACTGGGCCTCCGAGCGGTGCGGTGAATGTAGGCGGAGCAGTCGGTGGCTCGTAACGCGGTTAGGGCCCGCACCATTCGTCTGGACATAACCATTACCCCAGCCAATTATGGGCTGGCGTGCAGGCGGCTCGCCAACAAATTAATGTTTTCCCGTCATGCCACGCAGGCAGATTGGGGGTGGGGGGGGATAGATAGAGAGGAAGGATGGCGGGCCTGGGGCAAAGCCCCAACCCCACCCAGCTGACTGACTGATACAGCTAATAAACCTTCATTTAAGCTAATGTTGCCCCTTATTTCCTTTTTTTTCTTCTCAACCCTCCATTTCTCGCTCTACTTCCTTACATTTTCTCTCTCTCTCTCTTTTTCTGTCTGCAGAAGAAGAGCTGGTCCCAGCGATCGATGCAGGCCGTCCACCAGCCGGAAGCCCAGTTGGCCGAGCAGCGCACCACTCCATCAGCCTGAGCGGCAACACAAAGGGGCCGCTGGCGAGCAGCCGAGGTAGACACACTCTGGGTATACAGCGGTAGATCCTGGGACTAGACTCGTTTCATAAATCAAACCGCACCCCCCCCCCCCCCTCCTGCAACAGCAGCGAACGCGACTCGCTGAGTTCCATACGTATAAACAAAGCCGAGTGAATCAACAGCGCCGCATCAAGATCATCTTGAAAATAGCGGGCCGGAGCGGGGGTTTTCTTTTCGACTCGCGTCTCCTCGCCACCGCCCGCCCTTCTATCTTTGAATACTCGAGGCGCTGTGCTAATTAAACTTCCAGACAAAGCGACTGCTATGTTTTGCTTATATTTATAGCCGTTCAACGGGCTTTTGTCTGAGACCACATTTGGCTCAGCGTGGTTTCCCCCCCTGTGCTGCTCACGCTGTCCGACGTGCTCCGACCGCTCACAGTAGTCGGGTTTTCTCCATCTTATTAATGTTAATAATGAACCGTTTTAACCTTCTTTAAATGTTGATAAGTATTATGAACGTTTAGTTTTATCGGTTGAACGGTAAAAAAGAAATGTGAAAATGTCTAAATCGGAGCTTTGTCACTTAAAGCAGCGGTCCCCAACCTTTTTTGAGCCACGGACCGGTTCCGTGTCAGAAATTATTTTCACGGACCGGCAATATTAATGACGTAATAAATATGACGTCATACAATTATACGAAGGGCATAAAGTGCCAAAACTACAACTCATCATTACGCCGAATTAGTGTGAGCCGTGCGCTTGTTTACCTGCAACGAGCTGCTAATGGAGACGGCGACACAGACGTGTGTTTGGTCTGCTGCTCCTAACCGAGTTCTGGTCGCTGTCATTAGAACACCGGCAGAGTTGTTGTGTGAAATGTCCCTTAAGGCCACCGTCATTTGCATCTCCAACACATTTTCTTCTAGCTCGGACGGGCTCGATTTCACCGGGTGGGTTTGTTTACAAATGGGTTGCAGGTCTATTCTTTTGCAGTCGGGTCTTTTGTGGTTGGAGTACCGCTCAAACTCTTTTAAAAGCCTCTTCCACCCGGTCAACGTCTGAAACATGTAGAATATTCCGCTGTTCACTCGCCCACACAGCAGCGACTTTATCGGCCAACTTGAAAACAGTTGTCATTTCCCTGAAGTGACAGAATTCATTGAGCAGGTTGAATATGTTTTAAGATTCTTTGTCACTGAAATGTGCCGCCAGCAGAGGGTTCGGCGCGTGAGACTCACCTGCAGCGATAAACCCGAACTTTAAGACTCCTGAACGCGGCTCAGACGTACACACGGGTGGATCCGGTCCTTTTTCAAAATTATATATTTTTCCGACTGATTAAAAAAAAAAATTACAACTTTTTGTATTCACTTAAAGGACAATTACTGCCTTAAAAGTCAGTCCACCTTAAGCTACATCGTTACTCTTTCATACTTATCGTCTTTTTATCAGCGCCCTTTCTCTCTCATTCAACACGTGCAGTACAAGTTCAGTAGAATCCTCACATCCTAACATTTAAATCTGACTAAAGTATTATCAAAAGTGTGATTCATTTTATTTACCCATGAATCAATAGGCCCTGTCGCTGTGCTTTTTGCAGTGTGGTACATGCAGCAGCACTCAGAGTTGCCAAGCGCCCCATGTGCCCAATTACACCAACGTCCCCTTAATCTGGCACCGCAGTACTTATAGACTGTAACACAGTAAAAACTAATCTCGGCCATTTTGAAGTTTAACATTTTTGTCAAAAGGAGAGTGTAAACACAATTAACATTGATTTGACCACCTTGATCTGATAATAATTGGTTCCTTGAGACCTGCATTCTTTTTTCTTTTTTCTCTCTTCTTCTGTTTTTAAAATAGTGTCTAAACAACAACATCCTGAGCCTCGCTGATTGAAATCATCTCTTCATGTGCCACAAGTCAGGATCCATTAAGATAGATGAGCAGCGATCGGGGTCATAAGAGGGCACGGCAGTCTGAGGAGTGTGGTCTCACTCCCGTCAAGGGCCTTTTAGTGGCTTTCCATATGTGAAAGTGAGAGTCTTTGATCTGTTGAGTGCACAACAGCCTGAAGTGGAATTGCCTCGTTTTACTCCTTCATTCACTGAACTCCACACTCCGTGTACTCTCTGTCTCCAAAATTGCTTTTGATGCTCCAAGAGAGAAACGACAAGTGTCACCTGAAAGAGGGGGGAGGAATTATGGAATTGAATTGAAGCTCGGGGTGGGGGGTGTTTAAAAAACGACATTCATTTAATATTCTTCTTTTTTTCCCATCTCGACGGCAATCGATGAATCAAATGCTCTGACAAAAAAAGGTAAAAATAATCTGGTCAGTGTCACATGGGTGTAATAACCCTGTAGTGACCCTGTAGTGACCCTGTAGTAACCCTGTAGTAACCCTGTCGTGACCCGTAGTGACCTGTAGTAACCCTGTAGTAACCCTGTAATAACCCCGCCTGCCTTACGGAACAATACCCATGTTTGTATTTTATGTTAATTATGATGTGTTTACTTTCATAATGATCTTTTTGGGGGAGTGTCTTTGAAGGGATGGGATGTCAGCGTTGCCGACTTTGCGTCTTTCTTGAAAGATTTGGCTCATTTTGACACTGGGGCTTTGTTTTCCAGTTGTTTTGTTTTTTAAATCTTCCCTGCATCCTCCATGTTGTAGTTCAGCTGGACACCAGTGACATGAGCAGACTTCAACCTGAACCCATAAACCCCGCCGTGTGCTCTTCCTCCCCGAAGCTGAAGGCCCTGCAGTATACGCTCTGTTGATGCAGTCGAGGCAGTCTTAGTATTTTTTAATAAGACGGGTGATGACAATAAATCCAAAATAACCCCATCAGCTACTTGCCAGTCTTCGTCTCCCCCAACCGAAACCCATAGCGATGCAGCATTACCCCGCCGCCGCCGGCAATTACGCCATTCATCACACGTCTTATCTGGCCGCCTCTTTGATTGAGTGTGCAATGTGAGGCGTCGCAGAAAACCCTGCATTCTCCACACCTGTGTGTGTGTGTGTCTGCAGATCTACAGGAGTATACAAATCAAACCAGCTGATTGTCCTCCACTCTGATTCGTCCTCTCAGCGAGCACATTTACATTTGTTCCCCCTCCTACTGTCCCTGTACTTCCTTTCTCCCCTTCCTCATACCCCCTCTTTCCCTCCTCCTCCTCTTCCTCTTCTGGGGGAACAGATTTGTCTGGGGGGCCCCTGTCTAATCTCCAGCGGTGCCGGGTATTGGGAGACGGGCGACAAATTTTAATAAGCAGCCGTGCTCTGTAATGCAGCGGCCTGGGAGGGAGATTAGGCTGATTGATGCCGGCCCGTCTAATGGTCCGGCCTCCGGCTGCCGGTCCAAATTGGTGGTAATGAAAGTTTTGTGCAAATTGAGATGGAGGAAAAATAAGGCATCCTTGCATCTTCCCTCTTCGCTCTCTCCATCTTCATTCAATCTCAGTACTTCTGTTCATTTTCCTCCGCTCTTTCAATCTCTCCATCTCCGCCCGTCACTTCCTCTCTTGTTTTTCTGACCCTATTTCACTTTCTCTCTTTTCAGGCTCGATTGTGTTCCTCATCTGCTGTCTCTCTCTCTCCTTTTTTCTCTCTCTCTTGCACTGTTTTTCTCTTGACACTCTTGAGTCTGTTTCCGTCCCTGCTTCACTCCATCTAGTAGGTTATTAAATTTAACTCGCACACACTCATTTGCCCCGCCCTTCGTCTTCCTCCACGGCCGTGCCAGTATTGTAGATTTATGTGTGTGTGTGTGTGTGTGTGTGTGTTTCTGTGTGTGTGTGAGAGTCGCTTCTGTGTTGTCAGGGCAAATTCATCCCGATCTTCGGGGAGATGGGACAACGACGCTGATGACTGCCTCCCCCACCTCTCTTTCCTTGTATTCCCTCTTCTCTTCTTCTTTCTCTCTCTTTCAGAGGGAGAGAAGGAGATGGAGGGAGAGGGAGGGAGAGGGAGAGAGAGAGAGGGGAAGAGGGAGGGAGAGAGAGAGAGAGAGGGAGCGCAGCTCGGCCCCCGTAAAGTAAACGAGTGGCAACCACCCGTGAAGTTTATCTTGGCGAGAAGCCCCCCCCCCCCCCTTTTGTTGATATGCTCACCAAAAGTCTGCGGTCCGGCTCTCAACACAATATAATCTCTGAGCCCCGGCGGAGCGCCTGCATGCGGTGTGGCTGCAGAGCCGCTGTGTGGGTAACTTCAGATCGGATGTGACCCCTCTCTTTCTCTCTCTCTCTCTCTCTCTCTCCACAGGAGCCGTGTGTAACGTTCACACTCGGCTTGCCAAAGCGGTTTGTCAGAGTTGATTGTTTATTTTTTTTCCTAAAGGGAGGGGGGGGGTTGTATGTTTGAGATGGATGACGGAAACACGCACTGTGGATTAGACCGTACACTCATGGGAACGCTTAGTTCCTGGTTCCCTTTCTTTTTTTCATATTCATTTGCAGCTCGTTTAAAGTGTTCGCGGTCGGGCGTGCCGTCATCTGGCAGCGCTCTGCACGTTGCACAAGTTTCATACGCAGGCCAACGCGCCTCGTTCTTTCTTGGAGAGGCGTTCTACGACGGGGCCATTTTAATAAATAAACCCTCGGGACACCCAGAACAATGGAGAGTGCTCGGCTGCTCCCTCTACGCCGTGTCGCTCTCTGTTGCCTCGCTGGATTTGATCCCAGCACGGCGTATTTGAAGTTTTTACAATATTTTTTATTTTAAAAGATATGCAGCGATCACTTTGATTGTCTACCTCCCCGGTGATTATCTCCCTCCTATGCAGGAGGTGTGTGTGTGTGTGTGTGTGTGTGTGTGTGTGTGTGTGTGTGTGTGTGTGTGTGTGTGTGTGTGTGTGTGTGTGTGTGTGTGTGTGTGTGTGTGTGTGTGTGTGTGTGTGTGTGTGTGTGTGTGTGTGTGCGCACTTCGCCGAGATGCTCTCCTCCCACCTCCCACAGTTTTATGGTGGATGATGCTGCGAGGTATTAAATGGGCTGACGGAGCGCTTTGATCTTCAAGCTCCCCTTCATACGATAGGGGGATATGTCTGATAGTATGAGGAGGAGGAGAGAACGAGAGGGAGGATGGAGGGCTTGACTGATTAACCTGTTTACCTCCCTGAAATGTTCCGGGCCGCCGTTCTGATTAAAGTTCAGTCTTTCATCTATCATCGCCTTGAACCTTTAGAGCCACCGATACCAAAACGATGGCGCCACCGACCCGAGCCCCCACCGCACCCTCCGCCAGCTCTTGAACGCACCCTCCTCGTGGTTCTCTTCCTCTTCTTTCTCTGACTTGTCCTATCGCACAAGTTTGTGTGCATGGATTTTTCTTTATCTTCTCCTCCCACTCATCTCCTCAGTGTCTCAGGACTCGGGGGGGGGGGAGGGGGGGGGCTGCCTGCCTGTGCGTCTTATCCTTAGTGTCCTCTGGCGTTGTGTTTTCCCAACGCAAAGCTTTTAGCACCTTTCAGCATAATACGATTACACACCCGTTGTCAATGGCTTTCTAAAAATACCCCTCCGGTCCAGTGGACTTTGTGCGGGGGGACTGGCACACAATGTTCTGACTACTCAAGCACAAATGTGAACCCCTTAAAAGCTTTTTTTTGCACTGTCATAGACCCGGTTTGTGTTGGGGACAGCCGGATGGAGATGGGAGAAGACAGGAGTTGGCAATTAGTCGCGGCTGGTGACCAAAGTGACGTATGAGAGGCAGAAAGGTGAAGAGGAGAAACGCAACGGACCGTCCTTCAGGAAACAAGAGCCGAAGCCCTCGAGCATCTAAAATCTTGACCATGGAGAAATAGAGGAAGATTGAATCAGCTAAAAACTTTATTTTTCCAAATGTGATTAGTTCTTATCATGGTTTGATTTTGGAGAACTTGTTGGTTTTTAATTTTTGTGTTCCATGCAAAGATAATTGTCAAGGAATGAAAGCAGGACTTTTAAAGAACACATGTGTGTCTAGAACAGGTCCTCCTGTCTTGTTTATATCAACAGTTTTGAATAATAATGAAATACAGGCTTGTTTCATTTAAATAAAGATAACTTCTGCCATGTTTATGAACCTCATTTTAGGACCCGGAGCTGTCCATCTGTTTAACCGCCGGTGTCATGGTGTCACAGTGTCAATTTGCTCCATTAATGCAGTTTTGTCTCCAGAAATCTTCTGAAACAAGAATATTTCAGATTGTAGTGGAGATTGCCAGATGTTTTTTTTTGGTGTAGGACTATTCAACCCGTGGGCAGCTGTTTGCCAACCTCTAGTGCACGATAGCTCGCTGTGTTCCAGGCACTCAAACAAGACACTTTTGCTATCGAGTGCATTAAAGTCGAAGCGCGTTGGGGTCGGCTGCCACCGGTAACTCTCCCCCACTTCGACGAGACTCCTCCCTCATCGAGACGGAAGATGTTGGCCTCTTCGATTTAAGCGCGTTCCTCCGCCGTCTTGATCTTCTTTTGATCCATCTTTCTCCGCGATGGGGTAGCAGAACAATTGGGCCATCGCTGTGTTTGATCGCGCTTTCACTCGTTCTCCCCTGGGGAGCCATTCTAACATTTTTTTGTAGGTTTTTTATTCTTCTTTGTTTTTCCTCTCTCGCTCTCTCTCTCGCTCTCTCTCTCTCTCTCTCTCTCTCTCTCTCTCTCTCTCTCTCTCTCTCTCTCTCTCTCTCTCTCTATCTATCTATCTTGCACATTCAGTCTTTCTGCCAGTGAAAAGTTGACTGAAAACACATGGGCGTCGGTCATGCCTCAGCACACGATCCTCGTTGTCAGTCAGGCAAAACACAACCAGCTTTCACTAAAGCTCAGAGTCTTGCTTTTTGTTTCCTAAAAGCCAAGCTCGACATTTGTTTGGCATTTTAGCAGTTTGTACTACAAGGAATGGATTTAGGATACATGTCTTCTATAGATAAGAGTGGCAGGATGTTGTTTGAGTGACACATCAGTGTGTATATATATATATATATATTTGTATATATATACAGTATAGATATTTATATATATATATTATATATATATTTATATATATATTTATTTATATATAGAAATGTATATTTATATCTATAGACATTTATATATATATTTATATATATAGAAATGTATATATATATAGACATTTATATATATATATGTATTCAATTGAATACAAGTGGGAAGTATGTACGTTGTTCTCTTCAAGATGAATATTGTCTAATTCAGATTTTTATATTTTTGTCGTATTTATTTGTGTCCAACTGACACACACACACACATACAGTCTGTTGTCGTTCCCATTTGTGAGCTGATCAGGACATTTGTAAGCGCGTGTGCACATCTGTGTACACAAAATTAGCTCGGGGAGTGCTGTTATTGGTCTTCGTGGACCCGAACCCCGGGGGCAACGGGGGAGGCTGAGGTGATTTCACTTCGGCACAGACAGCCGATATGCTGTTACAGCCAGCCTGTGATGGACTGATTTAATCCCACTGATGGTGCTCATAAGACACAGGAAAGGGGATAGACGGACCAACACACACACACACACACACATAGTGTGAGATAGAGAGTGAGAGAGAAAGAGAGGTCAGCAGGGCTAACACAGTCCCCTGGCTGTTCTCAAGGTTAATGTGAGACTGACAGTGGCCGCTATTAGCGACCTTCAGATGGTCTCAACCCCCCCCCCCCAGCAGCACTGCATTAAGATGTAACCGCCTCTCTACCAGATGCCACTCAACCCTTTAGACAGGGCCTACGTCATAATTGTACTTTTCCTATTAACTTCCATTGTCTACGCTCAACCCACGACGGTCCATTAAAGGGACAGGCGCCTCATTCTCACGTGCCACTCGTCTCTTCCCATAAGTCATTATTTCATGTCGTCCCATTGTCTGTTAATTGAAATACCACAGCCATTGTCTATATGGTCCATTAAAGGGACAGGAGCTCTGTTCCTAAGTGTCACCGCTACTTCAGGGTGCTAGCTCATTAATTTTCATCGTCTATGTTTGACTTACACGTGCGCAGAGAGGCGGGGCCGGCGAGGAGGAAATAATGTCATCGAGAGGAGACGCACACTGGCATGTTTAGGATCACCCAAACCATCCGAAAGCTCATTTACATTTTAATTCAAAGACATTAAGCAGATGCTCGCATCAAGTGCAGGTTGATGTTTTTGTGGGGTTTTTTCTCAAGGACGCTTGGGTGACGAGGGACGCTCAGTCGAGTGAAAACAGCCATTTTCTGTTTTCATGGTTATTAGTCACACTTTATTTTTAGTTGCTATGACAGTGTGGTGTTTTTTTTCGCAAATGGAAGCGGAGAGTGAAGTTAAAAAGAAAAGATGCGCTCAACGCCTCCTCGTGCAAAAGGATTGTTTATGTTTATTACAAGTAGATTATAATTGGTCATCATGAGGAGGACAAAGTCTGTGTGAAGTTTTGTCTCAGGAACGTAGCTGATGAGCTAGACTGACAGAGACTGTGTGTGTGTGTGTGTGTGTGTGTGCGCGCCCGGGTCCATATGAAGAGTGATGATGTTGTTGACTTGCTGTCGGCCGGATGCCAATCAATCAATTAACCAATCAATAGTCATCTGGTGAGCA